>NW_007241499.1:0-841 GCF_000164805.1 Carlito syrichta
GTCTAGCCTGTGAAGTGCCCTCTAGACATTTGATTTGTAAGAGAGGTGGTTCTGATTCCTAACATCTCAGTAGTGATCCTGAGTAGAAAGGATACTGACAGAGAATTTTAAAGGTGCTCTTTGGAGTATAATTGAACGAATCCACCCCCCGTCCATATCTGAAAAATATGTTATTTTGCATAAAGGGATATTTAGTTGTTTCCTAGGGGCTATTATCTCCAAGACTGGCTGTGTGGGAGACTTAGTTTCCTCATATGCACTCCAATCCATTCTTCAGAAGCTAAGTCCAAGGCAGTACTTGACTTGTAGGTGAGAAACAGTGTTTTACTATAAAATTTATGTCTGTTGTAAGTTTGCTGTAGATATTCTCTAGCAGATTAATGTAATTCCCTTTTATTCTTAGTTTCCTAAGACTTTTTCTTTTTAAAATACAGAATGAATATCAAATTTGATTAGAAATGTTTTCTGCATCTATTGAGCTGTCCAGAGAAAGAGCTCTTGGAAACAATATTCTCTGAGCTCTTGCATGTTGATATCAATTTACACTCTTTGTACATCAAAGTCAGTTTTTTTTTTTCTTGAGTTGGAGTCTCACTCTGTCGCCCAGACTGGGAGTGCAGTGGCCGCTCCCGGCCACCGCAGCCTCAACCTGCTGGGCTCTGGCGATCCTTCTGCCTCAGCCTTCCAAGTAACTGGAACTACAGGCAAGCACTACCACGCCCGGCTAATTTTTGATTTATTGTAGAGATGAGGTCTCGCCAAGTTGCCCAGGTGGGTCTTGAACCCGCGGGGTCAGACAATCCACTCACCTCAGCCTCCTAAAGCGCGGGATTACAGGCTG
>NW_007241500.1:0-27043 GCF_000164805.1 Carlito syrichta
AGGAAACAACTAAATATCCCTTTATGCAAAATAACATATTTTTCAGATATGGACGGGGGGTGGATTCGTTCAATTATACTCCAAAGAGCACCTTTAAAATTCTCTGTCAGTATCCTTTCTACTCAGGATCACTACTGAGATGTTAGGAATCAGAACCACCTCTCTTACAAATCAAATGTCTAGAGGGCACTTCACAGGCTAGACAGAAATGCATGTGTTGACAGTATTTCATTCTCCAAGAAAATATATTTCCTTTAGCAGAGCACAGTACTCTACTGGTATTGAAGTGCTTATTTGCCAGGAAATCTGCCTGTATGAAGCAGAAAATGAAGCAAAACATTAAAACAATTGACAATACAGAGAATCAAAGAAGCACAGCCTTTCAAAAGTGAGTATTACTGGTCTTACAAAACAAAATTGTGCATGAATTCCTTAGTGACTTCTCGAGCTGCTTGCTAGGGAGAACTGGGGCATGTTGGGGCCTACCAGGGTGTGTGGGCTGACACACTTGTGGGAGCTGCTGATTCTCTATGAGAGTTCTAATAACTTCTGGAGAAGACCTAACCCCCCGAGCTATGTGGCACCCCACCTGCTATGACATTTGAGCACAATGGCCACCTCTGACTTCTCATGTCAAGTTCTGTGGGGGAGAATCATCTGGAAGTGTAAAGAAACTGCCAAGGCTCCTAAGAGCCAAGGATCATGAATAAGGGATTTGTAAAGGAGGCCCAGTGTTGTATTTTTCTGGATCTAGACCAGATGCAGGGTGGGTAGATGGGATGATAAAATGTAAACACAAGTCAACATGAGTACAATAAGAACAAATAGTCTGTGGGGACACCTTATTTCTGAGGTTCCTCAGGGTTTTTAGTGAGAAGAAAAGGGTCTCCAGTTCATTACTGTAATGATGTTTTCCCATACCCAGATGCAGACATTCATGCAGGTGTGTATCTCCTGGCACTGCATCCCTTGCCCTGTGACCTGTCTTTTAGGTAGGGCAGGTGGAAACATGTTCATATTCCATTCATTCCAATAAGTCATTACTCAAGTATCAAATGTGAATAAAGTTTAAAATATGAACAGATTTGTGAAGCAGTGTACATTTTTGTCACTTTTCCTCATAGACTCTCACAGTGATTTGTTTGTACTACTACTACTACTACTACAGCAAATACAACATTATCTAATTGTTGATTTATGACTTTCCCATGAGCTCTTTAAAGGCTCGCCTGTGCTTTTTCCAGTTTTGAGTCACTGTTACCTAGCATGATGCCTAAATAGAGGCATCTACCACTCTCAGCAAATGGTAGATGAATGGTGGATGAATGAATAAAGACGTTGTAATTACTTCTCTGTCATGTAATGGTAATGTCTTAGAGTATTGTTCATACCATAAGCATTGGTTTATGACATGACCATGTGACCCTCAAATGCTAACGCTTATTCTGCAGAGCTCAGTCCCATGAAAGAGTCAATAAGAGAAGGATTTTGTGATCAGAGGAGTTTGGGAAACACTGCATTCACATGCCTGTCTTGGAGTTCCCTAGTGCATATATTAGCACTTGGCACATTAGCACCTGAGGGGCCCGGTGGAGAAAAAATAGTGTGGAGAAAATATCACCCTCTCAGCCTCTGGCATGAAATCAGAATATAGGAATGAGGATGAGTGAATTAAATACTTGAAGAGTAGAATGTAGTAACAAGCTTGTTTTTGTCTCTTTAGCTGGTATATAGAAATTTCATTTCACATAATTTGGTTGATGAGAATTCATTCTCCAATAATTTTTTCAGGATGGGCTCACGAGTTCTATATTCCTTGGTTTCTGGCCTATCTGAAATGTCTTCATATTTGCATGCATGATATTTTGGTTCTGTATAAGATTCATGTGTCCTCTTCTTCTCACTTGGAGGGCTTTGTAGACATTGTTTCACTTATTTTCTTGTTACATTGAACGTTGTTATCGCAGAATCTATTGTGCTGAAAACATAATTCTCATGCAAACTGAAAATGAGCACATATCATTGTTTCATTTAACTCATTAATGACTTAACCAGAAGAAAGACAAAAGAGCTGGACTGGAGGGCATTAAGGAACAGGAATTTTTTCCCCCAAGCACTGTGATCAGTTCACTTTTAAACTTCTAATGTGATCCTGTTTCCTTTTCGTGAGGACCTTTCTCTCCTTTAGTGCTTATTGTGTGGAAGCCATCATTTTCATCTAATGAGTATTCTTTAGCCACCTGTTGTTTTTTCCTCTCTTCTAACATCTTTGAAACCTTGGTTATTCCTTTCCTCTTTGGAAGGCAGCTCTTCCTTCACTTTACCATGTATTGCTGAAGGCTGGTGTTGAGTTGGGGCCGAGGCCTGGGCAGTTTGAATTTTGCTCTCTTGCCTCTAAACCCAATCAACACTGTCCTCTGGGAGTGTCTCTGTTCCTCAGTTTCAAGTAGGTTGTAGTATTGAATGAGTGAATGAAGGCAAATAAGTACCTGACCTTCTCTATGTGTTTGCCTAACATTGGATGACTGCCACAATGCTCTTTTGCTTTTAGAGAAACTGGGTGCCAAGAATAAATAGCATAAGCATTGTCACAGAGGACCCTCAGGAGCTTTCCTTTCTCATGGAATGAAAAAAGACACATTTGAGATTTCAATCTACAGTGCTGAGGAGGATTGTTAAATAGATAACATTTGACAGATCGAACAGCACCTTTGGCTCTGTTTCCTCCCAGGACATTTTTCCAGAGAGACAGACTAGTCATCATGAATGCACAATGGTGGGGGTTCATGTTTAACTCATGTTGCTGTTTGAGCAAGGCATTTGGAAAATCTATCAAGCTAATCCTTCTCAATTTTTGAATTCCTGTTTTGCTTAGCAGCTTCTGCTGATGACAGACCTAAGACTTACTGGTTAAAAATAAGTCATAGAGTATGCCAACCATGCCCAAGATTCTGCCCTCTATGTGTACAGTTGTTCAAATATTTTAAAGCCCCCTCCTCCATCTGTTTCAGGGAGCTGGAGAAGGTGCCAGTGATGATAAAAGGTGACATGAGACTCAGAGTCCTGCTCTGAGCCCTGGAAGCTGGCGAGGGATAGCTCACTCACCGAGCACAATCTGAAACAAGAAACTCAAGGGACAAAGAGAGAACAAGAAGTAGATAATCCTTGATTCAAAATAGTGACTCAGCTATGCAGGGTCCACTTTGCCACCCTGCTGTTGAGCTAAGACACCTCATCATTGACCTGGCTTGCTTTTATGTTGCCTTGCCACCAGGTACAGGGTCCTCTTTAGTGAGCGTGGTTCATATGCATGATCCTCCAATGATGAGAAGTAGGACTTTGGGCATTTTCTGAAACAGAAGTGGCTGTTTGTCCTTTGATGGATACTAGTCAGAATCCGAAGCCCATTCAGTGTAATGATTTTTCTAGGCCAGAATCATCCTGCTCCATCTCAAAAACACACCATTCATGGGTCCCAGGCTGTGAGGAAAAGCCTCAGCCCTGTGCAAGCTGTTGAAAAGGAAGGGTGTGGGAACCAGTGGGTCCTGTTTGGTGAAATCAGCTTTCATTTGTCTCTTTCTCAGTCATGTACTGCTTTCTAAACCACAATCCCTTTAGACAAAGGGAGACCAGCACCAGGCTGGACTCAGAACAGGTACATCTCCTCTTAGAACTGCTATTATCTAATAATCCATGTAAAATTTCCTTTTACAAAAAATTTCCTCCTCCAACCCTTCCTGTAAACAAATAAAACCAGACTTGTCTACAAGCTGATTGTTGGGTTGATTATTTCAATACTTACCTCTGATATTAATCTTGGTTCAAACATAGTTCAAATCTTGCCATACTCATTTTGTATTATCAGCACCTAATGTATTTTCTGGCCCCCCAAAACATTTGTTCAATAAGTGAATAAATAAATATTATGAGAATGGGTAGCAGAGTGAACCCATCCTAATTATAGGTATCAGTGTCATGCCTGTTCCTTGCAAGGCCCATTAAGGAAAACAGCGCCAGCCATACCAAGGTGTGATGGGCTTGTGTTTCCTTACAGAACAAGGGTGGGGGTTCACAGGATCACAGTGTGGCATCAAACGTGAACCCCCTCCACCCCCACCCAGCACCTCTTTTGAAGTTCACAGGAACCTTTGAGAGAGGTTTGTCTGTCCTTATTTGGAAAGGAGAACAGGAAGCCGCATGTAATCATAGCCTAGGAGGCAGCCAGAGCTGGGCCACTAGGGTTCTCTGGCTCTCTACTCAGTGCTCAGTGACTGGGCTCCCTTGGTGAGGCTCAGGGTTCTCCCAAGAATGAGAAAAGGAAGAGATGTCTGTGTGGGTGTGCGGTGTGCATAGGAATCAAAGCTTTCTTGCTGCAGTCATTTTCTGTCCGGAGTTGGAGCTGAAAATGAACCCCCGGTTAGGCAGGAGTGTGGCTCTGCTGTTCCTTTCTGTGTGCACCTGTTGTGCCAGCAGAATTTGCTGCTGAAGTGATTCCTACTGCCCTGATGCAGGCAGTAGAACCAGAAGTCTCAGAATGACTATGTCTTGACCCCTTCAAGCTGTTGCCCCCTCCTCAGTCAAGAGGGGACCAGTGCTACAGGCTTCTTTCAAGGTGAGGGGAATCTGCAGATGAGCTTTTAGAGGGTGGAACATGCATTCTCAAGGGAGGGAGGAGGGATGTTGTCTGATCAGGCCTTATCGGGATCCTTTCTGTTGTCTTCTTTCCACAACCCTGTCCCATCTTACTTACTCCTCATGCATTGTATACATGTGTGGGCTCATACACGTGCACACACATGCTACACCATTCCTGGAGAGCCTTTCTCCAAAGAACACCTCAGAGGAGGTGATTCTGTTCAAAAACTTGGCATGGCTCTCTACCACAATAGCCAGGAGGTTTGTGCCCAGCCTAGGCCAGGCCAACTAGGAAGGCTTCTCCATGAACACAGCCTTCTATGTTCTGTCGAAGAAAACCATGGGGAGCAATCCTCACATCTAGGTCTGGGAGGGTGGGGGCCGGCAAACAATGGCTCCTTTGAGGTCACCAACCGGCCCCAGGGTGAGGGGTCAAGGCTATGGGGCTTCCAGTCACAAAGCCATTGCCTGAGTCAAAGAATCTCTAGGAATCAAGGCCTTGCTCTAAGACATTCCAGTGAGCATTAACTTCTCTCATTGGGTGACCAGAACACCATAGGCCAAATAGCTCCAAGGGATTAGAGGCAGTTCCAGCCTGCAGGGAGCCGGGAACCCACAAAGGAGGTACCTCAACCTGGAGGGGCTTGATGTCCATGGCACCTGCAGTGCCCTGGGCAGGCCTCCCTCTCATGGGCCCTCTCACAGAGCCCAGCACGTGGCAGGTGCTCAGCAGGTCATAAATCACTGTCCCCGGAATGCCTTCAGCTGGGATAAATTCACAGCTGGAGGAATTTTCTTCCACACCCCCCCAAACTTAACACATCATAAAACATAGCCATTTGGGGGAATGAGAACAACCAGGAGGTGTTTTCACCTTGGAAGCTCTGTGCTGGGAAAGCTTGGAAAGTGAGGTGAGGACTGTGACACATCCACAAAGCCCAGGCAGCCTCACCAGCAGGCACAGAGAACAGCCATTTATGCATGTCCCCAGGTTTCTCCTGGACCAGCCAATCAGCTACTGAGGGCCAGGGTTAGCTAGACCTGGGACAGAAGAAGCCTGTGTTTCCTTCTCCGGGGTCACCTTGGATTTGTGACACATGAGCTTACCATAAGTAAGTGTAAGTTTGTCCTGAAATTCAGTACTGAATCCTCTTGTCTCTTCCTGAGTCTTTTAGCACCTGTACCTGTCCCAGGTATATGTAATGAACTTCCTGCCCATGATTCCACAGGTGTCCAATATCTGCAGCTTAGCCTTACTAAGTAGGTCCCCTTCCCAGGGTGGAGCTTCCAGATTCAGGGCAGGCAGTAGATGGTCTTTAGAAACAGCCACCAACAATTCCTTCTCTTGCTATGCATGAACACTGCTCTGCATATAAGAGATAAAATCTCTTCCTGGCCTTGAATTGGGGCAAACCTTTGACATGACTTGACCAATAAAATGTGGACAAAGAATTGATTCTAAGCCAGAACTTATGAAGACTGGAAACTTCTGCTTCCTTGGGGAAACCACCAACATGCTAGAAAGAAGCTTGAGCTAGACAAATGTTGAGAGACCATGTGAAGAGAGAGCACCCAGCTGTGAAACAGTGATAATAGATCTCACTCAAGAAGGTTGCTGGTAAGATTAGATGAGTTTAAATGGATAGAAAGCTTAGCATAGAGCCAGGTATGTAAGCAGCTGAATCAGAGTACATTGCCTTCCTTCTTTCCCAACTCTCTTGACCATGTGATTCTAGAGAAGCCATCTTTTATTCTGGCAATCCTTGGGCGAAAGAAGACAAACTTGGATCAACAACACTTAGCTGTTGTAGGCTGTGTGGACTTCTTCCAGTGTGATGAAGAAGAACACTGTGTTTATTCATATAGAAATGGTGTACACCACCTTAAATCTAGGTAAAATTGTAGGGTGCACATCACATTGTGAAAATTGCCTTCTGACCCTTTCTGGAAATCCTTCCTTGGAGAGTTGAGTAGGCAGCAAGTTCACTTTAAGAATGTGAAAATGGCAACCTACTATGCTGGAGATTTGCCAAAGCAGCTGAGGGAAACTCAGACTTGGGTCTATGTGTACAACATTCACAGCCTGTCAAAGAGGAACTGCACTGGACACTTGTTAAAAATGACAAGAGAGATTTTTCAGTAAAGAAGAGAGACTTCAGTATAGAACTAAGCTTAATTCTGCATAGAGCAATGACAGATAGGAATTCATAATCAAAGCACAGGACAGAGGGGGTCAGTGGCTGGAAAATTGTTAAGATGAACTTAATTAGCTGGGGTAGTCTCTGAAAAGTGAGTTCAGTATGTCAAAGACAAAGCCTAGTCAAGACGAGGGCTCAGGAAAGAATGCTTGTCAAGTTACACCTTCTATTGCTACCAGATAAGATTTTCCAGTATGGGTATTATAAATTATTCTTCCAGTTATCCATCCTTCCATGCATCCACCCATTCAGTCATTCATTCACTTACTTTCTTGTTTTATTTTTTCTTTCTTCATTTAGTGAATGTTTTTGGGTATGTCTTAAATGACAGGGGCAACCTAACAAGCAGAAATAGATATATTGCCTGTTCCCATGGTGTTTATAAACTAGTCAGGAAGATTAAAATACATACACTATCTGAAGGGAGATGAGAGGTGGGGAATGAAGGAGAAAATTTATAGAGGAGTCAGACCTAGTCTCAAGGTTCAGACAGGTGCCACAAGAAGTGATAACTGCGATAAGCTCTGCAGGGTGAGAGTTATTTTGCAGAGGACAAGGACAAAGCAAGCCATGGAAAACAGAAGAGGCAGAGCAGCCTGCAGCCAGGTCCTCATGCAGGGGGGACCAGGTTGCCTCTGAGGAGCTGAAAAGGAGATCAATGGGGCTAGAAGAGTGAGGGGGTAGGGCGGGCACTGAGAAGGAATATTGGCTGGGCTCCATGAGAAAAAAAAGTTCCTCATGGAAGATAAGGGGTGAAACCATCTGCATGGAGTGAGGAGGAGTGTGGGTAATAGGAGATTTGAGGAGAGTGAAGAAGGCTGGAAGTAGTCATTCGGAAAGGCAGAACAGCAAGTTGACAAGAAAAACATGGTAGATATGAAATGCAGAACATTTGAGATTGTTGAAAAAAAATGGATCCATCATGGAACCTTGTACTGTGATGTATTCTCTTTCTCTCTCTCCTCTCTCTCCACATCTCTGTCTTTCTAGCCTAATATCGAATATGCATTTCTAACTGCATATATATATGTTTTATATGTGGTATACATATCAGGTGATTATATATATTTCATATGAGAGAGAGAGAGAGAGAGATTTGCAGTGGGAGCAAGCAGTGTGAGAGATGCGCAGAGGTGAGGAGCAACATGGGGCATTCAGGGAACTGAAAGATGTTTAGCTTGGTCAGAACTGAGGGTGAGGGAAAAGACCAGTTTAGCTTGTATCCCTGGTGTGACCAAAGAAAAGGAGCACATAGGACATATTAGCTTCACTGGGCCAAGCAAGGTCACCTTAATTGGAGTTTGCGGTTGTCGTATGTAAATGAAATAGGGGATGGTCCTGCTGACATGACCCTCAGGTAGTGGGAGGACCCACCTGCTTAAGCACAGCCCCATAGTCTCCTGAAAGCTCCTCTCCTAGATTTCATTTGTGTTTGATTTTTCAAAACCACCAGCCCCATGAATCTGAGAAAAAAGGGCAAGTACATAAATTCCAACTTAAAAAGCTTCAGATTCCCTAGGGAGGATTGTCTTTATTAAAGGCTCCTTGGTATCTAAGGCTGTGAGAGGTTTTTAAGTTCAGCAAACCTGTGACTTTGTTTAACTCAGAGTCAAACTTGTTTGTTCTGAATGATGCCTATTACCTCCCCAGGAAGTGTGTGTTCCCTATAATATATTATGGGAAATACTAGGGCAAGGTATCATGTTTCCCAGAGGCTTCTGTTCCCATTTAGATACGTTGCCAGGGAGTAACGCAATGGCACATTAACACACATACATTACTCTGGAGGTGGGCAACATTGTTCATTCTAAGAGTGTCTGTGCCCTCCTGCCCTGCATGAGCTGGAAAGAAGCTCATACACTGATAGGAGAAGGATATGGCAGAAGGCCAGCTGAGGAGCCCTGGGAGGGAGTGTGAAATGCTGCCAGGTTGCAGCCCTGGAAAGAGCTTCGTTTCCAGGAAACAGAGTTTTAATCATGCCTTGAAGAAAGCTGGGTCTTTGACAGCTGTTGCTGGGGGAGAAAGCATTGCAGGTGAAGAATATAGGAGTCAATGCAGTGTCAGGCAGGAGTGTCAGACTCTGTCCAACAGTCCAGGGGAATCTGAAGTTAAGAATACAGTCTTGGTCTTGAGGTATTAGATGTGCTGAGTTGACATATACAGTGATGGGTTGGGGAAAGGTGCAAAGCCCCAGTTCTCAATCTTTTCTAGCACACACCTGTTATGTACACACGCACATCAGGGGCTCTGGCTCACCAAGGCAGTCATTCTTACCTGGAGAAGGGCAAAGGAGGATGAGAGTGGAGCATGTACTTTTTGGAAAAGCCTCTTTGATGACTCTGATAGTCCCTATTACTTTTATCTTTTATTTTCTGTATTCTGAGGCTTTGACAGCTTGGGACCTTGCTGTCCCTCCCAGGGCTAACCAGTTTGTAAGGATAGTAAATAAAAGTGTGCTTTTGCAATGTAAACCAACCAATCTAGAGCCCACACTCTCAATCAACTCCTCTATGGCACTCTTACACTCATGACCACTATCTACTAGCCCTAATCACCCAAGGTCAGGTACCAGACAACTGAACAGCACCTATGCCCCAATTACTAACACTAGTCTGTCCTAGGCTTACCTTGCTTGGCTGTTCCTTCCCATAGAAACCATAATAAAGGCCCTTGCCCACAGTTGCCCCTTCTCCTCTGCTTCCTGACCAACCCTGGTACGTCCCTGTGTGGTCCTGCTTGATTCACCATGATTCCTGTTTCTAGGGATCTGTGAGTATAAGCTTCTTCCTTTATGACAGTCATTTCTGTAGTCTGTGTGTGTTCTTTTCCTACCCGATTAAAACAAATCCTGAATACCCTAAAACAAGTTCTGAAAGTAGGGTGGCCAGGACAGTCAGTCCCCTTGATGCCTATTGCCCTACATAATTACTAATGATTCCTCTTTCACTCTCAAAAGTGTCCGAGTTTAAAATGCTCCAGAACATGGGTCTGGGCAAAAATTTCTTGAGTAAGATCTTAAAAGCACAGGCAACCAAACAAGAAATGTACAAATGGGAATCACGTCAATCTAAAAGCTTCTGCACAGTAAAGGAAAAAGTTAAAGTTATGAGACAACCTGCAGAATGGGAGAAAATATTTGCAAACAATGCATCTAACAAGGGATTATTTACTGGAATATATTTTAAACTCAAATAACTCAATAACATAAACCTAAATAATCCAATTAAAAATAGTAAAAGCTCTGAAAAGACATCTCTTAAAAGAAGACACACAAATAGCCAACAAGTATATGAGAAGAAGTTCAACATTACTAATTATCAGAGAAATGCAAATTAAAACCACAAGGAGATATCATCTCACCTCTTAAATGGTAGTAAAATGGCTATTGTTAAAAAGACAAAAAATAACAAATGCTGGCAATGATGCAAATAAAGGGGAACACTTGTACACTGTGGGTGGGAATGCAAACTAGTACAGCTACTGTGGAGAATAGTATGGAGATTCCTCAAAAAACTAAAAATAGAACTACTATATGAACCAGCAATCTCACTGCTGGCTGTATGTCCAAGAGAAAGGAAATTGATATGTCAAAGAGATAGTTGCACTTTCATGTTTACTGTAGCAGTATTCACGATAGTCATAATATGGAGTAAACCTAAGTGTTCATCACTGGATGAATGGATAACGAAAATACTGTACATGTACATGGTGGAATATTAATTGGCCTTTGAAAATAAGAAAATCCTGTCATTTGCAACAATATGGCTGAACCTAGAAGACATTACTAAGTGAAATAAGCCAGTCAGAGAAGGACAAGTACTACATTATGTCACTTATATGAGTTATCTAAAATAGTCAAACTCAGATAAACAGACACTAGAATGGTGGTTGTGAGGGGGTGAAGGAAGGTGGACATGGGGAATTATTTTTCAATGGGTATAAAGTTTGTTATGCTAGATGAATAACTTCTGGAGATCTATTGTACAGCATAGAACCTATAGTTAACATTATGGTATTAGACATTATGGTATTATTTAAGATATGTTAAAAGGATAGAACTCATATTAAGTATTCTTACAAAAAATTAATAATCTATAAAAGAGCACAAAGTAATTCTTGACAGTGATGAATATATTTAGTTCCTTATTTGCGGTGATGGTGTCTTAGGTTCATAGGTGTGTGCATATGTCCAAACTAATCAAGATGTATATGTTAAATGTGCACAATTTTTTGTGTATCAATTATACCTCAATAAAGCCAAACAATTTTTAAAAGAGAAAATTTTAGACAGAAAAATGGAAGGAAGTCAAGGGAGGAGTCAGGAAGGCAAGGAATTCGGAATCCATAGAGAAAAGTTTGTCTTGTAAAGAGGAAGGACATTTCTCAGAAAAAGACACACTAGGGGAAGATAGAGACATTCTAGGAGAAAGGGAGAGAAGGTGAGAACGTCATTATCAGATGAAATTCTCAATAAATTATAAAGTGAATTCATCTGCTACAAGTTCAGGAAGTGTGGGTGAGTTTGTGGACTTGGGAAGAGGAGGAAGATTGGGAACAGCTGCTGGAGGGATCTGCTGGGACGCCAGCAAGGAATGAAGAATGGGACGACTGTGCAGCCCAGGGGGGCGCTGGAGGTGGACTGACTTGTCAGGGAGCCAAGGCACAGGGTTGTTCAGCTCCCCACTCAATGCTGCACGGGCTAGGAGAGAGAGGAAGGCAGCTGGTGGTTTACCCAGGGTTGGTGCCTGGCAAGGCAAAAATAGAGAAGTGTCAGAAGTGCCAGAAATTTGGGGCTATGTGTGTGGATAGAGTGAAAAATGATTCAGGAGGAACTTGCAGGATAAAAAATCAGGGTGATCTTTATAGGGTTGAAGAGTAAGTAAACAAGGCCTAGAGAGAGGTGGAAGGGCAGGCAGATTGTGGCCAACAAGGGCAGAGGGCATCGCCTTGGAGCTGGTGTGATTCTTGAGGGTTAAAGAAACTCAGGATGATGTGTGTGTGGCTGAAAAGAGTGGAATCAGAGGCATTCAGAAAATCTGGGAGCAGAGTTCTGAAGGGTCACCAGCATGACAGTTGATGTCCTATTATCCCCTAGTCCTAGAGATTAACGGCAGGGGCCAAAATGAAGAGGGTCTGGACACTCACCCTCTGAGAAGACAAGGAGCTTCAGGAGTATAGTGCCCAGCAGAAAGGCAGGGAATTGCATTATTTTCCAATGGTGTGGTGAAAACACCACTGTGGAGTTGAAACAGATAATGTGGTGGGGCTACAGCAAGGTAGAGGGTGTCATAATGGGAGGTGAGCTCTGTTGTCTTTATGATTATTCCACATGCTGGTGCCAAGTCCTAGAATGATGTGTGATAGAATAGAGTAAATATGAGAAATGAAGCCAGTTACTAACAAAGTGATTGGTATTCCTAAGATGAGGAGATGGAAAGGTGGTGGGATTTGAGAGTGTTAAAATTTCATGTGATGGGGAAAATGTTGAGAGTTTAGATGGATATTGAAGTCATCAAGAGTGATAACTATAGTAGAGACAGAAAGGAGAATAGAGAATCAGGGACTACAGTTTTAAGATAGGAGTGGAAAGAGTGAGGTTGTTGGATGATCCACAGTTGTCATCTAAGTGCAGGTGTTGAAAGGCCAAGTGAGTCTGGAGCTTGATAAGAGTTCAAAGCTAGAATCTAAATTCCTGCATTGTTGACATCAAGGAGGTAGTAAGAGCCATGAGACTAAATCACTTGGGATAGCATACCTAGAAAAAGGAAGAGCTAGAAATCAAGAACTTATAGTCAGTTGGGAAAATGAGAAAACTCTAGCAAAAAGAACTAAGAGCTACCCATAATGTGGCAGGGAAATCAGAAGAGGCATCATCAGGTGATTACGTCCCAGGAAGGGGAAGAGGATGGCAGTGCCAGATGCTTCTGGGAAGTAGGGGAAGATGAAGACCAGGAACTGACCAGGGGATGAAAAACAGACTGTAAAAAAGAACAGAACCTTGAAAGATTCACAGGCTACTGAAGGATTACATAAAATATCTAACATTCATGTCATCGGTTTCAGAAAAAGAGTAGAAAGAAGGTGAGACTGCAGACGGTTTCAAGAAATAATGGCTGATAATTTCCCAAGTTTGAAATAGACTATATTTATCTAAATATACAGATTCAAAAAATAAGAAATTCCCAAACAGGATAAGAAATCCAAAGAAATCCACAAGAAGATACATAGCAGTAAAAAATCTGAAATCTAAAGATAAAGAAAAAATCTTGAAAGCAGTTAGAGAA
Source organism: Carlito syrichta (assembly GCF_000164805.1). Taxonomy (NCBI): domain Eukaryota; kingdom Metazoa; phylum Chordata; class Mammalia; order Primates; family Tarsiidae; genus Carlito; species Carlito syrichta. Next base: position 13,118 of record NW_007241500.1, read on the forward strand.
ATGACATATTACCTACAGGGGAAAAACATTTAGAATGGTAATGGATTTCTCACCTGAAACCATAGAGACCAGAAGGAAATTGAACGGTATGCTGAAAGAAACTAATTGTCAACCTAAAATCCTAGATTCAGTAAAAAATATTTTTCAGAATTAAGCAATAATCAAAGATTTGTAAGCTATGTATATGACAAAAGACTCATAATGAGAGGTAAGTTCTGTTGTCTTTATCACTGGTCCAGATATTGGTACCAAGTCATAAAATGATATATGTGATAGGATAGAGTAAATGCTAAGATCCAGAGTGATGGATCTTGATGTTAAGGGTTTAGACATTCAGACTCTCATCATCTCAAGCTGTTGAGAATTTAGATGGATATTAACATTCTCAAACACAAAATATATCTAGAATACATAAATACTGTTAAATCCTTTGTGAAAAAAAAACTAGTTAGAAAATGGGCAAAGACATGAAGAGACATTTCACTGAAGAGGACATGTGGATGGCGATTAAACACTGAAAAGATATTCAACATCACTAGCCATTGCGACAATGCAAATTAAGACCACAAGGAGGCATCTCACATCCCTTCAGAACAAACAGAGTGGAAGACAGTGACTACCAAATGCTAGCAAGGACTAGGAGACCTGGTCTCTCAGACATTACCAGTACACATTTAAAATGTTCAGCCACTCTGGAAAATAGTTTGGCAGTTTCTTATAAAACTAAGCATACTCTTACCATGTGATCTAGCAACTGCACTGCACTCCTGGATGTTTATCCCAGGAAAATGAAAACTCCTATCCACAGGAAACCTGTACATTATTGTGCATGGTAGGTTTATCTGTAATAGCCAAATACTGGAAACAACCCCAAATGTCTTACAATAGGGATACGGTTAAACAAATTTTGGTAAATCCATACCATAGAGTATTACTCAGTAGAACAAAGGAATGGCCTATTGCTATATGCCACAACTTGGGTGTATCAGAAGGGCAGTATGCTCAGTGAAAAAAGTCAAGTTCAAAAGATCAGATACTGTATGATTTCATTTATATAACACTCTCTAGGCCAGTGGTCCTCAATATTTTTGGCATCAGGGACTGGCTGAATTTTCCCATGGACCAGGGGAGGGTGTCCATCAGGCACTGGAGTCTCATAAGGAGCGTACAACCTAGATCCCTCGTATGTGCAATAGGATTCATACTCCTGTGAGAATCTAATGCTGCTGCTGATCTGATCGAAGGCAGAGCTCTGCTCGCTGGTCGCCCACCTTCTTCTGCTTTGTGACCCAGTTCCTAACAAGCCACAGACTGGTACCCCTTTATGGCCCAGGGTTTGGGGATCCCTGCTCTAGATGACATTATTATAGAGATGGAGAACAAATCAGTGGAGTCTCCAAGAGTCAGGAATGGTGGCGGGTGAGTGTGTCTATAAAAGGGTACACGAGGGTGATCTTTGTGGTGGTGGAGTAGCTCTGTATCTTGATTGTGGCAGTGGTTACATAAATCTACATAAGTGGTAAAGTGGCATAGAACCACACACACATACAGTGTGCCAATGCCAAATTCCTGGTTTTGATATTGCTCTGTAGTTACATAAGATTAAGCCATTGGAGGAAACTGGGTGAAGGTTACTATAGGACCTATTAGTATTATTTACAGTTGTTTGGAAATCTATAGTTATTTTAAAATAAAAAGAAAAATAAGTAAGTGAAACCAAAAAGGTAAGAGCACAAGAGAGAAAAGATGACCTTCAAAGGAATGACATTGAGGACAGACTTCCCATCAGCAGTAAGAGACGCCAGGAGTAAATGGAGTGACAACTTCAAAATGTGGATGGAAAATAATCACTACTTGACTTTCACATCAGGCTAAACTGGAAAAACAAGAGTAAGAATATAAAGACACACAAAGCAAGACTATGAGAATCATAAGTCATTGTAAAAATACAATCATAATGGGAGATTTTCATTTGCTTCTATATAAACTGAAAATACAAACAGGTAAGGTAATTAGTAAGGAAAAAGAGAATGAAAACCATTTTTCCCTGCTTGAGATAAGTAAATTTGCAACCTTGCAATTATCAGATCAGTTTTCTTAATAAGTTGCTGTATATCTAAGCTGGTGCTTCCTTCCGAGGTGGGGAGCTTCAGTAGTGACAGGAAACAAAAATCATTGCCCTTAATGACCTAAAATGAAATTGTAGAGACATAACCCCTCTAGTCTGCGTTTGAAGTCCTCCATTCTGTGCTAAGGGTTCTGGGCCTCAGGATTCTCTTCTGAAAGATGGACATGCGTTGCCTATCTCCTAGAGTATGGCCAGGGTCTGGGTAGAGAGGAGGAGAGGAAGTGAAGGGGCTTTGGACACATTAAACTCCATCTATACATCAATGTAAGGGTTTGCTCTAAAAGTATGGGTTTCAGAGAAGGTAAGAGATGAACGAAGGCTGTGTTGGACAGAGAGCAGATTAAATAAAATGTATAAAGAGTCTGAGGATGATCCTTCAGGAGGGAAGTTTAATACGGACAGGGAGAGCTATTATTGACCTGGAAATGAGGGAATTGGGAGAGTCCAGGTCATCAGTGTCCAGCTAATTAAGGCTGGTCTTAGTCACCCTAACAGGAAGTCTGGGAGCCTGATAATTGGAGACATCCTTTGGACCGAGACTCGACCTGCCCATGAAGGCCCTGCCCGGCCACGAGGGCCCAGCTGATGGATGCTAAGGTATTTCACTCTGGGCCCACACTCAACCCCGCTGATGAGTGGAACCATTTACTCCCAAGGGCTGGCCCAAGGGTCCTAGCCAAGGCTGAAGACCCGCAGTCCAAGTCATTGCTTGAAGGTCTGCACATCAACCCATTTACAAGTTTGTAATGAAAAAAGGAAGGACGCTTTTGGAGAAGGAAGAATCTGGAAACAAAAAGAATAGGTGAGTATTAATTGTACTATTGCTGTGTAACAAATTACAAAGTTAGAGACTTCAAACAACATTCATTTATCAGCTCACAGTTCTGTAGACTGGAGCTCTCAGTGGGCTCAACTGGGTTAACTGTCTAGGGTCCCATGAAACAGAAATCAAAGTTTATTTGGCCAAGCTCTTATCTGGCAGCTCTGTGGAAAAATCTACTTCCAAACTCACTCAAGTTGTTGCCAGCGAGATTCAGTTATTTGCTGCCTGTTAGCCAAGGCCTGCCTCAGTTCCCTGCCATGTGGGCTTCTCCAGGTCAAAGTGTGGCAACTGGCTCCTGACAGGACAGGCAAGTGAGAAGTCAAGAGAGGGCATACAGGTGAACCCAGAGTCTTTTCTGAAACCTAATCCTATGTGACATCCTGTGACTTTTGTTGTGTCCTATTCATTAGAAACAAGTCCTTAGGAGCAGTCCACAGTCAAGGTATGAGATTACACAAGAGCACGAGTGTCAGCAGGTGGGGCACACTCAGGACACGAGGTGCAGAGCTGGGCTTGACCCCATCTCTCTCTGAATGTGACATTTGTGCATCAAACCCCACTCACTACACACACGCCCTACGCATTACACACACCGCACTCATCACACACACCCCATATATTACACACATCCTACTCACCACACACACTGCACATACTACATATACCCTACTCACCACACACCACACATTACACACACCACACTCACCACACACATTATACACACCATGCATCACACACACTACACTCACCACACACCCCGCACACCGCACATATCACACTCACCACACACATCCCACACATTACTCATACAATGCATTACACACACTACACTCACATCCCACACACTACACATTACATACACCATACATTACACACAGTCCCACACATCACACACACCACACATTATGCACATCCCACACGTTACGCACAGCATACAATACACACAAATTACACATATTCCACACACCACACATTGCATACACCATCAATAACACATACACCTCATACATTACACAAAACATACACATACCACACACATACCCCACACACGCCACACACACCTGACACATTATACACACCACACATTACACATACCACAGATTACACACACCACACACCTGACACATTATACACACCCACACATCACACATACACACACCCCACAATAACATCCCCATTACATATATCATACACACCACATATTACACATACCCTAAAATACCACACATCCCACATACCACACATTATACATATTCAACAACACTATACACACCCACATATTACCCTGTCTTACACACTATACACTATATACACCACACATTGCATACACCCCCCACACACCACATCATACCACAAAGCGATGATAAATGTTTAAAACTTCCAAATGTAGGGTAAATTGTCACACAGCCATAGATAGCTAACACACTGGGCCTTGTCTTTGCCTCTCTGAGCCCCAGTCTCCCTGCTATAAAATAGGGATTGGGTCGTTAGCACCAACGAGGGACTCAACAAAAGTTCTCCTTCTTTCCACACTGAAAGGCAAGCATGGATGCTACTTGCCCAGATAGCCTGGCATGATGGAAAACCCTAATACAGGCTCCCTCTCAAGACTGGATGCTGATGGTGACAGAGAACGTCCCTCTTGCCAGCCGCGGTGGCTAGAGGAGAAGAACCCCAGCAGCAGTGCTGAAGCACATAGGCTTGGCCTCCCTCTATTGAAATTGGGCCGGTGTGTTTGACATCTTTTTCCATCATAGAAGCTCCTTGATCTCTGACCTCTCTGGTTGGAACAGGAGCTTCTCCAGGACAGGCCAGGGCACCAGCACTCAGACGGCCTGGGGGTACTCTCTAGTCCAGGTGCTGACTTCTGCTTTTCCATGGTGAGCCCAGGGAGAGGCACCTACCATCATCCACATCCATGGGGAGGCATGCCTGACCCTCTCCTGCTTCCCCAGCCTTGCTCCAGGCACCCCCCAATTCCTGGCTCTATCCTCTTGGCTAAAGGGTAGGAGGCAGCCTCTCAGCTGCCTCTGTCCTGCTGCAGCCCCAGCCTAGCCTGCTGGTGTGTGGGATCTGCATTCTCACTGGTTAGATCCCAGGACCATGACACTGCAGGAGGAGCCCTGGGAGCAGCTTTAGAGAAAAGTTGGGTCTTTTCCCTGGGGAGGTAGGCCAAGCCACTCTTCTTCTCTTATCCCTCGGATCAGGTGCATTGGCTCCTAGCTCTGCAAAAATTCAGAGAACTCACCTCTGAGACCCCTCCACCTGCAGGGCTCTAATACTGGGATTCTACATGTTTTATCTCAAGAAATCTGCCCTTCTTCTCGGAAGAAGGTGTTGTTCTTACTACTATCTAGATGAGGAAAGCAAAGCTTTAAGGTTCAGTGTCTTTGGCAAGGTCACACAGCAAGGGTGGCAGTTCTTAAGCATGGTCCTGGGATTCTTTGACTGCTTTTCCTGAGGGATGGGGTTTATGCCCTCTTTCTCAGAGTCTAGGCTCTGTGGCGGCTTGGCCAAGGAAACACAACAGATGTGATGCTGGTCCAGTTTTTGGGCTCAGGATGTAAGAAATCATCAGCTTCTACTTCCTGTTTTGGGGGACATTTATCTTGAAATCAAACCACCCTTCTATGAGTATGTCCAAGCAGCCCATAGAGAAGCCCACGTGGAGAGGAACCAATGTCTCAGATTCTCAGTTCTGACTAAGCTCCCCACTGACAGCCAGCACCAGCTTGTCAAACATGCAGGGCACCATCTTTAGCTGCCCAGTTGATGCCATGGGAAGCATGATAAGCCATCTCTACTAAGCCCTATTCATGAGCTAAATAAATGTTGTTTTATAAATCACTAGGTTTTGGGGTAATTTTATGAACCACTAGGCTTTGAGGTAATTTTAAGTAAATGATACAAAAAGTGGTAAACACAGTTCAGTTGACATCATAGCCCATGCTCCTTTTGATTCCCAGCCATGGCTGCCTCCTTGATTCTCATTGCTGTAGTCTGGGGAGAGTATTAGGAGAGAATGAGTCCTTCAACAGATTCCAAAATTGAACTCATCTCACTAAGGCCAGCCACTACCAGGAAATTCCTTTCCAGCATATCCTTACTGCATTTCGTCTTCTAACCTTGTGATATAGGTAGACTCTAAAGATGATGACCCTTATCCTTATATAATCTTCTTCCCTTGAATTATAAAACTTGTGAATATAATAAGCTATCACACTCAGAATTATATTACTTTATAGCAAGAGTATTTTACAAGTGTTATTAAGGTTACTGATCAGTTAACCTTAAACTAAGGATATTTTTCTGAGTGACCCTAACCTAATCACAAGAGACCTTTAAAAGCTGAGTGTTTTCTCGAGAGGTAGGAGACAAGGTAATCAGGTATTTGAAGCATGAGGGGCCTTGAACACTAGGGAGGTTCTCTTTTAGTAAGATGGAGGGGACCATCTGGCTGGGACATGAGAACCGTCTCTAGGATCTAGTGGTTCGCAGATGTTAGACAGCAAGAAAATGGGGACCTCAGTCCAATAACCACAAGGACCTGAATTCTGCCCACAACCAAAATGAGTCTATATCACACATCACACATTATACACACAACCCTACACTCCACACTACACATTACAAGCACCACACACATTGCACATACCACATTATAATACACAAACTACATAAGATACCACAAATTACACACACCACACACACCATGCACACAGCACACACTATACTCACCTCACACACACACCATATATATCACGTATTAACACAACATACACACCATATACATCACACCATACACATCACATATACACATGTATATGCACACATAAACACACCACTCTCAAACACACACATGCACATGACACACACACATAAACATACAAACACACCACACACATGTATGCACAAACACCAGAACACACACGTGCACGTACACATGTATACACAAACACTACACAGTCTCACATATGCTCACACACACCCTTGCTGGGAGGAGAAGGATGAGGACAGGTAGGTTTGACAATGACTTCTGAGAACTGGGATTTTCATGTCACTTAGAAAATCATCTTGGGACCATAAATAGAATTATGAGCCAAGTGAATTTCATTTCAAATAAAATTTCAGTTCAAGAAGGAAGTAACAAGATCCAGACACACCATTTTAAAAAATGGAATTATTTGTGGAAATTTAGGAACCGAAACAGCCTGAGACAGCCAGCTGCACAGCCTGGGTTTGGAGTCTCAAGCTAGCTGGGTGGGTTTGGGCAAGTCCTTAAACATTCTGGGCAAGGATGACACCTACATCATGACTTGAAGCCTGGCATGTAATAGCATGCCCTCAGCAAATGTGACCACACCCCATTTTTCAGACGAGCTGGCTGTCCTCACAGTCCCCAAATTAGCTTTTTGGAAGTATGGCTTCATGGCTGCTGATGGCCAACTCCAAGATGGAACCCGAGGAGAAGGAGGCTGGAAGTCTGTGAGCGGGTACAGGTATGGGAAAGGGCCTGCAGCATGTATTAATGGAGGTGTGTGTTTGTGTGACCCATCAACCAGCATCCTGATTCTAAGCTAAGCATGTCCACTAGGTGGTGCTGGGCACCTGTGCAGCTGCCAAATCTGTGTGCCAGAGGCAGGTCCTGGGAAGCAATCCCCCCTACCCCCACTCACACACTCTCCGCTGCTGAGCTGGTGTCCTCTGCTCTGTTCTGGGTTAGAAATTCATGGCCAACAGATGAGCCTCTAGTGGAAACCACTGCCATCAGACCTGTATCCTAATTGAGCACAGACTTAATATGACACCTGACTTCACTTAAGTGCTGCACTTGTTATTTCAGGGAGAAAGAGAAGGTTTCATGTGCTCCATGCAAAGCACTTTGCACACATTATTGCTCTGGATATTTGCAACCACCTGACAAGTGAGAAAAATGAAGCTCAGAGAGGTTAAGTAACTTCCTAGGATCATACAACCTGGAGGTGGAGGGAGCGAAGCCTGACTCCAGGGCTGTGTGGGCCCTGCTTTGAGAGTTTGAAAAGCTTGAAAAGCTTGGTGGAAGAGAGTGTGCTGGGCACAGGGTAGGGAATTTTGCAGTTGTTTCAGGAACCAGGTAGGAAGATGGGTCAGATGGAGATGGAATTCTGCAATAGGCGGCCGTTGTTCCTTCTCCTGTCTGGTGTGGTGGGGGAGGCTGTAGGGCTTTGCCAGCTTAGAGTTGTATGAGTAGAGGTTGGCTGACCTTGTGCTCCGTGGGTGGCCAGAGCCTCCACCAGGCCCCATCTGTCTGGGGCCTATGGACAGACTGGAGCTCTGGGACCTACCTCCTTTCAGCCAAATTCCTGTAACTGATCTTGGGAGAGAGGAGTCCTGGCTGACAGAAGGCCTGTGAGCCCAGCCTCCCTCAGCTCCCTGTGGAGGGGCATGGAGGTCTGTCTGTCACTCTGCTCCCTCACTGGGATCCGAAGGGCTAGATCTGGACAGACCAAGGTGCCCGCAGGCGCTCCAGCACTCAGATGACAGCTTTCCCTGCAGGAAGGCAGAGGGCAGAGGAGAGTGGGGCCATTCTCTGGGACCAGAGCTAGACCATTCCCTGCAAGGTACCATCCACATCTAAGGCCACCTCTAGTCACTGTACCTACCCCCACATGGTTCTTCAGGGCAGCCGGAGCAGTGGAAATGCCTATGGGCTCTGGCACCATCAGACCTGGATTTAACCATGACTCTGCCACTGGCTGGGTGAGACTGTGAGACAAACTCCTCTCAGAGTCTCAGTCTCACTTTCTGTAAAATGGGGTTTGCCAGTGTGCCCACCTCCAGTAAAGAGTATAGAGTCTAAGCTGAATTGGATCTATAAAGCATGTCTGTCAGGGTGCAGTCAGTGTAGACTGGCTCCAGCTCCCTTTTTCTCCCCACTTCTGGGGTCCAGCCCCTCAAGCCCTTTCTCCCCTTAGGTCCCAGTTGCCTTATGCCCCTCTCATCCAGACACAAGAGGAAGCCCAGCGCCTCCCACTGGCCACTCCTTTCCCTGAGGCCAGCAAAGGTGACCCAGTGAGGAGGGATAACCAGAGCCCACCTCAGCCAGAATGAATCTGAGGGGACACAATCTACCTGTGAGTCAAGTGCTCCACAGGCATGGACTTATGAAATCACCAGAGAAACTTACAGGTTAGGCCTTCTTAGCCCCAAAAAGGAACAACACAGTAACCGTAATAAAGATGCTGCCAGGTTCACACTGCCAATATTTCATGGGACTCCAAGCTCTTGTCTTCCTCTCCTGGGAAGCTGTACCTTGGGGAGGGAGAGAGCAGTGGGGTTGGGAGACAGGGCTCCAAGGAAGGAGGATTCTTCCTTGAGGCCCTGACATGTCCTCCCTGGCAGCCAGGCATGGCTGACCCCAGTGTGTGCCTCTCACCCTGACTTCTGGACTTCAGACACAGGTGTCCTTGTGTCCGATGGCCACCCCTGCTCAGGTTCCCATGTCCTCACCTCAGCATATCCACAACAAAGCTGCCACTTCACCCTCCCTCCTGTCCGCCTATACTTCTTCCCCAAGAATGTTCATAGCCAGATAAAAAGCCTAGAGCTCCTGCTCTGTCCACTTGGCTGGTGGTCATAGAGCTAAGCCTGGTTTTAGGTCTAAAACACACAAAGGCCCTCCCCTCCGCTCCCCACTTGCCTTGGTCCCGCCCAACTCCATTCAAAGAATATTTACTGAGACACTTCCCCAAAACTGCACACTGCGTTTCTGCAGGGAATAATTCCTTCACGTGGACAGCAAAACAAGCCTTTCTTCCTGGGTGCTACCCTTGCTTTCGTGGCTCCCCGTCACTTAGAAGACAGGGTGGCAGCCCCTTAGCATCACCATGGGGCCCCTGCCTGCCTCTCCAGGCCCCTCTGAGCAGGCTGGCTGCCTGTCAGAGCAGCACACCACAGTAAGCTCTCCTATTCAGTGCCTGGACAATCTTTGGCAGTGAGAGAAGGAGGTGAGACCTGCAGGTTGAGAGTGATACTCTCGGCCAGAAGTCCTGGAAAATCACCCCAGAAGGGAGGGGAGGTGCTATGGATGGAATATTTGTAGCCCTCCCACCACAAATTCATTGGTTAAAATCTGAATGCCTAAGATGATGAGATTAGGAGGTTTGCTTTTTGGAAAGAAACTTGGGTGATGAGGGTGGAACCCTTGTGGATGAGAGTAGTACCCTTATAAAAGGGACTCCAGAGGGTTCTCAAACTCTGCCATGTGAGGATGTTGAGAAGTCAGTCATCTGTAACCTGGAAAGAGGGCCCTCACCAGAGCCAACCCTGCTGGCACCATGAGCTCAGGCTTCCAGTCTCCAGAACTGTGAGAAAGCAATGTGTATTGTTTACAAGCCACCCTGTCTAGAGTACTTTGTTATTGCAGCACAGGTGAATGATGACAGGAGTGGTCACCAAAAAGACCAGGCACTAGATTAGAGGATTGGAACTTTCATCCCACCCACATCTGACCTCTGGCAAGGGGAGAGGATCTGGAGATTGAGTTCCACCATGCAGCCAGTTATTTAATCAATCATGCCTGTGTAATGAAACTCCAATAAAGCCTCTGAAACTATGAGGCTCAAGGAGCTTCCTGATTGATGAACATATGGATGTGTTGGGAGCGGTGACCAGAGGGCATGGGATCTCTGTGCCCCACCCCCAGACATGATGCTGAGTATCTTTTCATCTGGCTGTTCATTTGTATCCTTTGTAATAAACTAGAATAGTAAGTAGATTTTCTTGAGTTCTGTGAGGTGTTCTAGCAAGTTATCAAATCTGAGTGGAGGGTTTGTGGGAATCTCCAAAAGTATAGTTGACTGGGCAGAAGTGTAGGTATCCTGGGTACCCTGGGATTTGTGGCTGGCTTCTGATTTGGGAATAGTCTTGCAGGAAAGAGCCTTAACTTGTGGGGTCTGTGCTAATTCTGGGCAGTTAGTATCAGAATTGAATTGAATTGTGGAACCCCTAGTTGGTGTTGGAGAATTGTCATCAGCCTCCTCTCTAGCCTCACTTCCTACCTTCTCCCCTCAATGACAATGTGTCAGGCTCACTGGTATAAGGTTCAGATTCTACTCCAAGGCAAGGTGACCTCCAGAGCCCTGTGAAAGAAGCAAGAAGTTCAAGCACACCTCTCGAGGGAGAAAGGGAGGTGGGACTCCCCTTGAGGAAGACTAATGTTCAGGCCAGAGAGAAAAGAGTGCCCACAGTAATAGCTGTACAGCACTGAGGGGACCCACTGGGGGAAACAGCAGCACGTGATGCCTTAGGGATAGATGGAAGCAGCAGCACTGATATCTGGAGCTCAGTAAAGGGAGTGCCACCTGGAAGAAAGGCTCAAAGCCATCCTGTCATAATGAACACACTTGCGTTTCAAGAAGCTCACATATGGGTGTAGGGAGTCAGGGCTAGGGTGAGATGCCCAGAGGGACAGGAGCCGAGGGGTCCTTCCCGGTAGAAGGACGGCATAGGTGGAAGGCACAGGCCTCGGGAACACCCCTAGACCCCTCACCCAGAGCCCTTCACAAGACATACTCATTTGACTCTTCACTCAGCAGAAGGGGCTGCAGTGGCCAACACGCCTGCTTTGGCTTAGTCCTCTCAGGCTGCCATAACAAAGAACTACAGATGGTGGTGGTGGGAGGGGGGTGCTTAAACAACAGATATTTATCTTCCCATAGTTTTTGCTACGGCTAGAAATCCAAGCTCATGATGTTGGAAGAGTTTGTTTCTCCTGAGGCCTCTCTCCTTGGCTTGCAGATAGCCACCTTCCTGCTGTGTCTTCACCTAGTCTTCCCTTTGTTCAAGTCTGTTTCCTAATCTCCACTTCTTTTAAGGGTACCAGTCATATTGGATTAGGGCACACCCTAATGACCTCATTTTACCTTAATTATTTGTTTAAAAACTTTTTCAAAACATTTGCATTTTCAGGTAATAGGGTTAGGACTTCCACATCTGAATTTTGGGAGAATACAGTTTGGCTCATAACAGTATTTCAAGGGAGAGATAGATCTCAAAGACTCCAGGAGAATTTCCTCTTTAAAGCAGGGCTGGAATTTTCCCTTTCAGTCCAGTAGGCCTGAAGTGGAGAGTGATGAGACTACAGAGTGACTGTCAGCTCTCCCTTGGATGTGTTCCTGATCATCATGGCAGGTACCTAGTCCAGTACAGTTGAGGAATAGGATAACAGAAGCTACTCAAGCAAGTTCTACTGTTAAAAGACCAGAGGAAACCAGCCTGGGCATCATTTATCAGTGTAGCTTAAGCAGGGTGACCATGGTGGTCAGCATGGCTGTGCTGGGCACTGGGGTCTTCTTTATGCTGATCACGACTCTGGAAACTCGTGGAGTCTCCACAGTTACTGCTTGGCTGGTGTAGGCTGGCCCCACCCTGACCCCTTCTCCAGCAGCTCACAGAGCTGTGTTTTCTGGGTCTTTCATACCCTGTTTTCCATTTTCCAAAGCCCCCCTCCCTCCTGAGAAGGGACATGCTGTGTGCATTTGAGAGCTCAGATGCTTGCTGGCATGTGTCCGCTGTGCTTGGCGGTGGCCTGGGAACAGGACATGGTAGCAGGAATCAGGGCTTTTGGAAATCACAAAAACATGTGTTTTGATGATGTTGTAAACTCTCCAGTCTATAAAGAATCCAAATGATGTAAGGGGAATGCATTCAGAGATCCCAGGCCCAGGACCTCTAATTCCCACCTCTGTGCCTGGGAAAGATGCTGACCCCTCAAGATGCACAGCGGGACTTGACCAGAGAGTGACTCAGATGGGTCCTCTTGACCATGACAAAGACAGAATGTAGCTTTGTCTCTTTTAACTTATTCGGAAATCCCACCCAAGATTACTCATATATGTGAAACCTGATCTACAGAGTCCTAAGCATTGGCTGCAAAATTTGGGTTGGCCATAGCGTTTGCCACTCATTCATTCATTCAACTGACATTTTTTAGTTCTTTCTGAGTACTTGTCAAAGTTCTTTAGCAGCGGTCCTCAGAGTGTGGCCACCAGATTAACATTAGCGTCAATAAAAATTTGATATTGGAAATGCGAGTTCTCAGACCTCACTCTTGACTCATTAATTAGCAACCCTAAGGGGAGCCCAGCATTCTGTGCTTTAACAAGCCCCTAGAGCTGATTCTGATGCACACTTAAGTTTGAGATCCACTGCCCTATAATATGCTCAGAGCTAGGGATGGAGGACAAAGGAGTCTGAATATACAAAGTTGTGGAGAAATATAAGCAGTATTCAGTGTGCAGCAGAAAAAACAACCAGGTAGGGGAACAGGCATGAGCCAGGTTACAAAGTTCTCACATATGAAATTCACCATGAAGTTTGAGCTTTCCTTGAAGTATATGGGGAGGTGTTGATGGATTTAGAGCTGGAGTGACACAATCATGTTGGGCCTTTAGATAGGTCATCTTGAGATCTCTGTCAGGGATGGACTGGATGGACTGGAAGGTAGCCAGCTTAGAATCGGAAAGATCAGTGAAGGGGTTGGTGCATAAAGACCCTGCCAAAAGATGACGGGGGCCTGAATCAGAAGAACTACAGAGAGAAGGGGTTAGGCTGGACTTGCGAAACGTCAGGCAAATGCAGCCACAACGCTAACTGATTGCTGGGGTGCAGATGAGGGCCAGGAGACACCTCAAATGATTCCCAGGTTTCTGGCATGGGGACAGGCTGGTGGTGATGTCATTCTCTGGATCAGGGGATGGAGGAGGAACGGGTTTGGAGGAATCCATAATGAGTTCTGTTTGGGACCTGGGTTTGAGCTGCCCAAAGAACTTTCAAATTACAATGCAGGTCTGGAGTCAGGGGAACCAGGGCTGGGGATATCGGGGAGGTGGGAGGGCTCCCCTGAGGGCAATGAGGATGAGCAGCCGGCAGAGCCAGATAGGCCTCATGTAACCACAGCCCTCGGATCATTGCACATTTCTGAGTCCACCTGGCT
>NW_007241501.1:0-796 GCF_000164805.1 Carlito syrichta
ACAGGTCACAGGGCAAGGGATGCAGTGCCAGGAGATACACACCTGCATGAATGTCTGCATCTGGGTATGGGAAAACATCATTACAGTAATGAACTGGAGACCCTTTTCTTCTCACTAAAAACCCTGAGGAACCTCAGAAATAAGGTGTCCCCACAGACTATTTGTTCTTATTGTACTCATGTTGACTTGTGTTTACATTTTATCATCCCATCTACCCACCCTGCATCTGGTCTAGATCCAGAAAAATACAACACTGGGCCTCCTTTACAAATCCCTTATTCATGATCCTTGGCTCTTAGGAGCCTTGGCAGTTTCTTTACACTTCCAGATGATTCTCCCCCACAGAACTTGACATGAGAAGTCAGAGGTGGCCATTGTGCTCAAATGTCATAGCAGGTGGGGTGCCACATAGCTCGGGGGGTTAGGTCTTCTCCAGAAGTTATTAGAACTCTCATAGAGAATCAGCAGCTCCCACAAGTGTGTCAGCCCACACACCCTGGTAGGCCCCAACATGCCCCAGTTCTCCCTAGCAAGCAGCTCGAGAAGTCACTAAGGAATTCATGCACAATTTTGTTTTGTAAGACCAGTAATACTCACTTTTGAAAGGCTGTGCTTCTTTGATTCTCTGTATTGTCAATTGTTTTAATGTTTTGCTTCATTTTCTGCTTCATACAGGCAGATTTCCTGGCAAATAAGCACTTCAATACCAGTAGAGTACTGTGCTCTGCTAAAGGAAATATATTTTCTTGGAGAATGAAATACTGTCAACACATGCATTTCTGTCTAGCCTGTGAAG
>NW_007241502.1:0-823 GCF_000164805.1 Carlito syrichta
CAAAATAAAATTTTAAAAAACATTGAAAAATGGAACGTGAATAATGTTGGAAAAATCATGAAGAAAGAGGCATTGCGCATGTTTATACTGTTAGACGTGTGAGTTAGGCTTTACAATTGTGAAACACTGTGGGGTTAGCTGTTCATGTGCTAACAGCCTACAGTATAGAAACTGCAATCTTAGGAATACATTTGAGAGAAATCATCCCCTATGTAAAGAAAAGAGATGGACTATAATAGTTATGACATCATAGTTTCAGAGCTACGTTCTCAAAACCGTACAAATGTTCATCCACGAGTTTCAAAAACATATTTGAGAGTCATCAGAAAATGACGAAATATGAATAACCATGTACATTCACATGGTTGCATGTAGGAAACCAAATTTTTCTCAAAACCAAATTCATGCTTACCATGATATGACCTCCTATACTGCGATAAAAGAAGTAAAACAAGCTACTTTTTTGGAAATACAGGCAAATAGGCTAAAATGAGGTTAAAATACTATACCTTGATAATTAAGTTAATATTTACCTTCAGCTAAATGCCAGACATTTCGTATCTTTAGTCAGATAGTAAGCATAAAAAGAACAATTTTATTATGATTTTGGTATGCTTCCTCCATTAAAAACTTAAGGTTATATGATTGCAAACTTAGAGAATATAATGAAGAAACTTATACCCCTTTACTAATGAATACAGAAAAAGGCCAAAATCACCTCAATTGCTATTTCTAACAATAGGCACAAAAGCAGTGTTCTGTTTAACTTGGTTTTCGCTAAGACTTTGTCATGCCTGTGTACATCAGTGATATTGATCTGTGG
>NW_007241503.1:0-1194 GCF_000164805.1 Carlito syrichta
TGTTTCCCCCCTTACTCCTCTATCTCTCCACTCCCCTCTTCAACCCATTATCTGCTCCATAACCTCCCCTCTGCTAACCACATTTTATTTCAGGGAGTAAACCTACAGCCTCACTTCATGGACAGATTCCAGGGCAGTGGGAAGTGGGTTCCACATTATTCATATGCCTGTCAGCGAATACCAGGACCTGCAGACAGATTTTCAATCACAGCTCTCCCTTTAAGTACATCTCAAAACTGCAAAAAGGACCACATCCAACCTACAGTGCATCTTCAGAATTGAACAAAGTAAGAGGACATACATAAAGAATAGGAGATTGAACAAACAGAAGTAAAACCAATCCCTTTACCCCTGAATAACAGAATTAAAGAAGATGGTGACGTGGAGGGAAGGAAAAAGTAGAGAGGGGGAAAAACCGCACAAATGAAGAAAAACCAAAAGAAGAATATAGGTCTTACACAGACCCCTGGGAAATCAGACACTGAGAAAACAGATTCTGGAACACAAACAATGAAGAGTCCCCAGAATGACTGGTTACATGCAACAAACCCAGACATCAAGACATTAATGGAGAGAATTTTAAAAATTGAGGAGAGACAAGAAGAAAATAGGAAGGAGCTGTTGTCAGAAATGACAGCAATAAAGAATACTGTGATGGAAATGAACAACAGACTAATAAGCATGGAAAGCAGAATCAGGCAAGCAGAAGAAAGAATCTCAGAGCTCAAAGACCAAAACACAGAACTAACCCAAACTGTCAAAAGCACTAGAAAAGAAGCTCAAAAAGACAGAAGAAAACCTGCAAGAGATGAATGATCACTTCAAGAGACCAAACCTAAGAATAATTGGGCTTCCTGAGGCAGAAAGAGAAACAGAAGCCACACTGGAACAAACATTTCATGAAATAATTCAAGAAAACTTCCCTCATCTCATTAAGGATGAAAAAATTCAAACACAAGAGATTCAGAGAACCCCTGCAAGACAGCAAACGAGAAGACCAACTCCCAGACACATAATAATTCGCCTAAACAAAGTAGCTATGAAAGGAAAAATCCTAAAGGCAGCAAGAGAAAAAAGGCCAGACTAGCTACCAGGGAAAAACAGTTAGAATAGCAGCAGATTTATCCACAGAAACCCTTCAGGCCAGGAGAGCCTGGAGCCCTATCTTCAAAGTTCTAAAACAGAAACAATTTC
>NW_007241504.1:0-795 GCF_000164805.1 Carlito syrichta
TTAATGAGATGAGGGAAGTTTCTTGAATGATTTCATGAAATGTTTGTCAGTGTGGCTTCGGTTTCTCTTTCTGCCTCAGGAAGCCCAATTATTCTTAGGTTTGGTCTCTTGAAGTGATCATTCATCTCTTGCAGGTTTTGTTCTGTCTTTTTGAGCTTCTTTTCTATGCTTTTGACAGTTTGGGTTAGTTCTGTGTTTTGGTCTTCAAGCTCTGAGATTCTTTCTTCGGCTTGGCTGATTCTGCTTTCCATGCTTATTAGTCTGTTGTTCATTTCCATCACAGTATTCTTTACTGCTGTCATTTCTGACAACAACTCCTTCCTATTTTCCTCTTGTCTCTCCTCAATTTTTTTAATTCTCTCCATTAATGTCTTGATGTCTGGGTTTGTTGCATGTAGCCAGTCATTCTGGGGACTCTTCATTGTCTGTGTTCCAGAATCTGTTTTCTCATTGTCTGATCTCCCAGGGGTCTGTGTAAGACCTATATTCTTCTTTTGGTTTTTCTTCATTTGTGCGGTTTTTCCCCCCTCCTTACTTTTTCCTTCCCTCCACGTCACCGTCTTCTTTAATTCTGTTATTCAGGGGTAAAGGGATTGGTTTTACTTCTGTTTGTTCAATCTCCTATTCTTTATGTACGTCCTCTTACTTTGTTCAATTCTGAAGTTGCACTGTAGGTTGGAGGTGGTCCTTTTTGCAGTTTTGAGATGTACTTAAGGGGAGAGCTGTGATTCAAAATCTGTCTGCAGGTCCTGGTATTCGCTGACAGGCGTGTGGATAATGTGGAACCCACTTCGC
>NW_007241505.1:0-352 GCF_000164805.1 Carlito syrichta
TGGCTCTGCAAAAGTCAAGCTGAAAGCAAATTTCATCCCTTCCCTTGTACCAAAAAGAAAAACAGTAAAAATGGTTTTACAAGAAGTCCAAGACTCTTTAGCATGAATTTAAACTACTTTCTGAAAGCTAAGGATATTCCTTCTCAAACCTTTGTGTTTTCAAGGATAACAGGAGAGGTAAGGAGAGCGAGAGAGCAGGAGCAGGAGCAGGAGAGAGCCAGGATATGTTCACTCTATTTTTAAACACTCGCCCACAGTTTGGAGTAAAGGAACACTCTGATTCTGTACTCCAACCCCTATCACCTTCTGCTGAACACAAGAACCAGAACCTGCACACATACACGGCACCGCT
>NW_007241506.1:0-1095 GCF_000164805.1 Carlito syrichta
CTGGTAGCTACACAGAGACAGACCAATAAAATCATGAAACATTGTAAGTCAGCAAGCAAATAACAAAAGTGATCAAAACAAACAGTCAAAATGATTAAATCAAAAGTCAAAATAAGAGATCAGACTAAAGTCACTTCACCTCTGATCTCCAGCCTCTCCCCTTTGTTTTTCATTGCAGGCAGCTAGTTTTACTCGCAGTTTGTGTTTGTTGTTTTTTTTTACCCTGCTGCCCGGGAGGCTTGTGATGCTTAGTTGCTTTTGTCTGATTCAGCGTAGGGATGGGTCTTTGTCTCCTGTTTAGCAACGTTACCTTAGGAACTGAGGTGGGGATTGTTGGTAGGTGCGTGGGGCAATGCAAATCTCTGCCTGGAGAATGGCCGAAGTGGCAGTTTCACTTTTGCAGATCGTTTCTCTCCCCTTGTCTGGGTCCCCAAGCTTGGTGTCACACACTGAGTGCCTCAGCCAGGGTGGGCCCAGAGCTCCAGAGATCCAAAGCTCCAAAGGGCAGGCGGTGAGCAGCGAGAGTGGCCCTGGGCCCCCCACAGGGTACTTCAGCCAGGAATGGGACCGGTGTCTCTGAGGGGCGGGCACCCAGAGCCTCCCAGAGTGACCGGCGGCTTGGTGCTGGGTGCTGGGCGAGAGACGATGTAGCCAGGGAGGGAGCCAAGACCTGAGACCCCCGTGCAGGCGGGAGTCACATATGGTGGAACAGCAGCAGCCAGGGGCCACAATATCCGGCCCTGCCTGGGACTAAAGGTCCCCGGGCCTCAGACCAGTGCAGCTGATGGTGGGGAGGGGGATGGGGGAATAAAAGTAAGAGTCTTTTTGGGAACTCACGTTTGGAGAATCTCACAAGTCCACCTATGCCGTTGCCATCTTACCAGAACCTGTGCTGGCTTTACTAGATTTTTTTTTTAATTATTGGCTTCACCAAAGGAATTCGCATTTCTGTTTCTCTATGTTCACTTCAATATTAAAGGATTTTTATTTCTTGTAATTTTGTAGACTTTGGTAAAAATACATGAACCTAGTTCTATTTTGAGGAGGAGAATCTTGGCAGCTTTCCTGGTTTTCCACCCATAATTACTAATCTGT
>NW_007241507.1:0-876 GCF_000164805.1 Carlito syrichta
GCAGTATTTTTGAGTTGGAGTCTCACTCTGTCGCCCAGACTGGAGTGCAGTGGCCGCTCCCGGCCACCGCAGCTTCGACCTGCTGAGCTCCGGCGATCCTTCCACCTCAGCCTTCCGAGTAGCCAGAATTACAGGCATGCACTACCACGCCCAGTGGATTTTTTGATTTATTGTAGAGATGAGGTCTCGCTGCCAAGGCGGGTCTCGAACCCGCGGGCTCAGGCAATCCACTCACCTCAGTCTCCCAAAGGCGCAGGATTACAGGCTGAGCCACCGAGCCCGTCATTGATATTTTGTGTTATCTTTTTGTCTTCTATGTCCTGGATTTGGGCTTTTATTTTGGTGATCTGGATTTTTCTGCTGAAATTAGGGTTTTTGTGGTCTTGCTTTTCCAGCTTCTTTAGGTGGCTTGTTAGGTTGTGAACTTCTGTTCCTTCCATTTTCTTCATGTGTGTTTGTAGGGATATAAATTCCCCTCTTACTACAGCTTTCAGGGCATCCCAGAGATTTTGGTAAGATGTTTCTTCATTTTCATTTGTTTCCAGGTATCTTTTGATCTCTGTTTTGATTTCATCATTGATCCAGGAGTTGTTTAGCATCATGCTGTTTAGTGTCCATGTCTTTGTGGGTTTTGGGGGGGGCTTTGTTGGTGTCAATGTTTATTTTTATTCCACTGTGGTCTGAGAAGGTACATGGTAGAATTTCGGTCCTTTTAAATTTGCTTATGCTTGATTTATGGCCGAGTACGTGGTTGATCTTAGAATATGTTCCATGTGGTGATGAGTAGAATGCGTATTCTGTGGTCTTTGGATGGAGTGTTCTGTAGGTATCAATTAAGTCCATTTGGCCCAAAGTCACATTGAGGTTCCAGATCTC
>NW_007241508.1:0-553 GCF_000164805.1 Carlito syrichta
AGCTCAGCAGGTCGAAGCTGCGGTGGCCGGGAGCGGCCACTGCACTCCAGTCTGGGCCACAGAGTGAGACTCCAACTCAAAAAAAAAAAATCAATGAAACAAAAAGCTGGTTCTTCAAAAGGATAAACAAGATCGATGGTCCCCTAGCTAGACTGACCAAGAAAAAACGAGAAAAAAAACAAATAAGCACAATCAGAAACACAAAAGATGAAGTCATATCTGATCCTGAAGAAATACAAAAGATCATTAGAGACTACTATGTACACTTGTATGGAAACAAATTTGAAAACCTTTTGGAAATGGAGGACTTTCTGACATCACACAACCTACCTAGGTTGGAACAAGAAGAAATTGAGACCCTAAATAGACCAATAACAATCAAGGAAATCGACTACGTAATAAGAAAACTTCCTACAAAAAAAAGCCCTGGTCCAGATGGTTTTCCAGCAGAATTCTACAAGACATTCAAGGAGGAGCTGATACCAATCCTACTGAAGGTATTCCAGGCAATTGAAAAAGATGGAACTCTCCCCAAATCATTTTACGAAGCCAA
>NW_007241509.1:0-15586 GCF_000164805.1 Carlito syrichta
ATATGATTGTGTACCTTGAAAACCCAAGAGAATCTGTCAAAAGCCTCCTTACACTGATAAAGGCCTTTGGCAAAGTCTCAGGATGCAAAATAAATGTACAAAAGACAATCGCATTTCTCTACACCAATAATAAACAAACAGAAACCCAAATAAAAAACACAATTCCATTCACAATAGCCACAAAAAAAATGAAATACCTTGGCATCTTCCTAACCAGAGATGTGAAAGACCTTTACAATGAAAATTACAAAACACTGCTCAAAGATATCAAAGATGACACAAACAAGTGGAAAAATATCCCATGCTCGTGGATTGGAAGAATCAACATTGTGAAGATGTCCATCTTACCTAGGGAAATCTACAAATTCAGTGCAGTACCCATCAAATTACCAGCAACATTCTTCTCAGACCTGGAAAAAACACAGGAATTCATATGGAAACACAAACGTCCAAGAATAGCCAGAACAATCCTCAGCAAAAAAAACAAAGCAGGTGGTATCACATTACCAGACTTCAAACTTTACTATAAAGCTACAATCATCAAAACAGCTTGGTATTGGTACACGAACAAACATATAGATCAATGGAATAGAATTGAGATTCCAGAAGCAAAACCTCAATTTCTCAACCAACTCATCTTTGACAAAGCCCCCACCACCTACCACTGGGGAGAGGAGAACCTATTCAGTAAATGGTGCTGGGAAAACTGGCTGACCACATGCAGAAGATTGAAACAGGACCCCTAACTATCCCCATGCACAAAGGTTAACTCCAAATGGATCAGAGACCTAAATGTAAAACCTCAAACCATAAGAACCTTAGAAAATGAAGGAAATACCCTCATGGAAATCGGAACTGGCATCCAATTCCTGAACAAAACCCAAAACCCACAGGTCATAAGAGACAAATGGGACCTTATTAAACTGACAAGCTTCTGCAAAGCCAAAGAAACCATCAAGAGAGCAGGGAGACAGCCTACAGACCAGGAAAAAGTATTTGCCAACTCCAGGTCTGACAAAGGCTTAATATCCTGGATCTACAAGGAACTCAAACGTGCTGAAAAGAAAACAAGCAACCCCATTATCAAATGGGTAAAAGATATGAACAGACACTTCACAAAAGAAGACATCCGAGCAGCCAACAAACACATGAAGAAATGTTCAACCTCACTAATCATCAGGGAGAAGCAAATCAAAACCACACTGAGATACCACCTAACTCCAGTCAGAATGGCAATTATCAACAACTCAAAAAATAACAGCTGCTGGAGAGGGTGTGGTGAAAGGGAACACTTCTACACTGTTGGTGGGAGTGTAAACTAGTGCAACCTCTGTGGAAAGCAGTGTGGTGATTCCTAAAAGCTCTAAAAATCAACCTTCCATATGACCCCTCAATCCCTCTACTGGGAATATACCCTGAAGACCTCAAATCACTCTATAAAAAAGATACCTGCACACATATGTTTATTGCAGCGTTGTTCACAATAGCAAGAACCTGGAAACAACCATGCTACCCATCAAAAGAGGACTGGATTTAAAAATGTGGTACATATACACAATGGAATACTACACAGCCATAAAAAAGAACAAAATCATGAATTTCGCAGCAACCTGATGGAACTAGAGTCTATAATACTGAGTGACCTCTCACAGAAACAAAGATCTGAGTATCACATGTTCTCACTCATATAATGGACCTTGAACATCCAATGTAATACTGTAAGAAAATGACTGATGGTACTGGGAAACTATGGGGGGGGAGGGAGATGGGATTAACAGTTGCAAATATCTGTTTGGGGATGGGGAAACACCTCTTGTCAACAGGGTGCCTGAATGAAACGTGTGTACACCTAACCTTTAACTGTACCCCACAAAATCATAATAAAAAACATTGATTAATTAAAAAAAAAAGAGTTGGTTTCTTGGAAAGATAAATAAAATAGGCAAATCTTTAGCTAGACTAAGAAAAAAAGAGAAAACACAAATTAGAAATGAAAGAGGAGATATTACAACTGATGTTATAGAATGAAAGACTCATTAGACTATTATGGACAATCATACACACCCACAATTAGATGACCTAGAAGAAATAAATATGCCCAAAATATATAAGACCTAACAAGACTGAATCACATAGAAACAGAAAACAGACCTATAGCAAATAAGGATACTGAAACAATAGCAAAATGTCTCCATCAAGAAAAACCCAGGACCTGATGATTTCACAGCTGAATTCTATTCAATATTTAAGGAAGAACTAATACCAATCTTTCACAAATTCTTCCAAAAAATTAAAGAAGAGGATATACTTTCAAACTTTTTTATCAAGTCAATATTACCCTATAACCAAAGTCAGACAAGGACATCACAAGAAAATAAAACTACAGACCAAAATTCAGGATGAACATGGTTTTGCAAAAATTCTCAACAAAATACTAGCAAACTAAATTCAGCAGCACATTAAAAAAATCACATCAAATGTGATTTATCCCTGCATGTGAGGATGAGTCAACATACACAAATCTTACATGTGATACATTGCATCAATAGAATGAAGTACAATAAGCATATAACCATCTCATTAGCAGCAGAAAGAGCATTTGACAAAATTCAACATCTATTCATGACAGAAGCACTCAACAGTTTAGAGATAGAAAGAATGTTTCTCAACATAATAAAATATAATAAGCCCATAGCTAACATTGTACTTCACAGTAAAAACTTGAAACTCTTTCCTCTAAGATCCGGAACAAGAATGCCCACTCTCACTATTTCTATTTAACGTAGTATCAGAAGTCTCTGCCATAGCAATTGGACAAAAAAAAGAAATAAAAGGAATCCAAATAGGAAATGAAGATGTTAATTTTGTTGACTGAATTATCTTGTATATATAAAATTCTGAAGAGTCCATCATTGGAACTAATAAACAGGAAAACCTCTTCAGTTCCCCTCCCACTGTGGGAGCTTTTCTGTCCTCTCAATAAATCCTGCTTTCAAAAAAAAGAACTAATAAACAGATACAATTAAGTAGTAGAATACAAAATCAACACACAAAATTTAGTAGCATTTCTACATACTAACAATGAACTATCTAAAAAAGAAATCAAGAGAACAATTTTATTTGCAACAGCTACAAAAAAAAATACTTTACAAATAAATCTAACCGAGGAGGTGAAAAATGTATACACTGAAAAATATTAAAGAAAGAAATTGAAGAAAGCACAAATAAATAAAAAGATATCCCATGTTCATGAATCAGAATAATTAATATTGTTAAAATGGGCCAGGTTCGGTGGCTCAGCCTATAATCCCAGTACTTTGGGAGGCCGAGGTGAGTGGATTGCCTGAGCCCACAGGTTCGAGACCCGCCTAGACAACTTGGCAAGACCTCATCTCTACAATAAATCAAAAATTAGCCGGGCATGATAGTACACACCTATAGTTCCAGCTACTTGGAAGGCTGAGGCGGAAGGATCACCGGAGCCCAACAGGTCGAGGCTGTGGTGGCCGGGAGCGGCCACTGCACTCCAATCTAGGTGACAGAGTGAGACTCCAACTCAAAAAAAAAAAAATTGTTAAAATGTTCATATTACCCAATATGTAAATACTACATATTTAATGCAATCTCTATCAAAATTTCAATGTCATTTTTTATAGAAATAGAAAAATAATCCTAAAATTCACATGAAATCACAAAAAAACCCTGAATAGCCAAGGCAACTTTGAGACATATTGCACACTGTGGTTAATAGAGTAAATAATAATGCAGTGTACATTTCAAAATCGCCAAGAAAGGAAATTTCAAATGTTCTCACCACAACAATAATGACAATAAGTATTTGAGGTGATTGTTATGCTAATTATATTGTTTAATTATTTCACATTGTAAACAATGTGATATGTTAATTATATTGATTTAATTATTTCACATTGTAGAGTAAGAATGACTTACTCCCAAGTGTACTCTCATCAAGTCACTTTAAATTCTATTGATGCACTGTATCATAACATCATTTTGGTTTGTTTGTTTGTTTGCTTGTTTTATTTCAGTATCATTCATTAAAAAGTTCATCTTGGACAACCCCTCTGGGTTCCCTTCCACTGTGAGAGTTTTCTGTCCTCTCAATAAATCCTGCTTTCAAAAAAAAAAAAAGTCATCTTTTTCTTGCTGATTTCTTTTTTTATATAATTTTTTATTTTATTTTAAAGATATGGGGTACAATTCAAGATTAGGTATACAAGTGGTCATTGTACCATAACATAATTTTGTGCCCCATAAATATATACAACTAAAATTTGTCAATTTATTGTTAAAAACTTCAAATTTTAAAAAAGAAAAAAAAATTGGCATTAAAAAAATACAAAAACAAGATTATGAGACTGGTAAGAGTGTAACCAAGTTACAAGAGAAAAGTAGTTCTTTCCTGCAAGTTAGAGATGTTTTTAAAAAGCAGAAACCAAGTTTAGTGTTGAGGGGAACAGAAGTCCCACCAGAAGAGTAACAACCATGCAAAGGACACAGGGTTTCCAGAGTGCACGGGGAGCTGTGTGTGTCTGGAGCCCTGTGTGGCTGACTGGGCCAGAGAGCCTGGAGAAATGTCTGTAGACTGGAGAATGAAGGGTGGGGTCAGGGGGCTGGTAACAGAAGATCTCCAGGAAAGCTGGTCTGGGCTGGGATGCAAAGGCTATTTATTTTTCAAGTCTGTTTCCTCTTCAGCAGTGAAAGCATTTCAACAACAGCTATTTTATTTAGTTTGTTACTATTGCATTTACTCTTTTATTTTACCTCCAGCATAATTATCCCAGCTATTTTATTAATTAATCTGTTATTATTATTGAATTTACTCCTTTTTTTAACCTCTAGCGTAATTATCCAGTAGGTCTGTGGAGAGCCTAAAAGGGAAATGGATTATCAGATACTCACATTTTATTGTTTGCTATTGTTTTAAAATTAATCTTTGTGGGGGCAAAAAAAAAAGCATACCTGTAAATATTTTTGTGGTGGCTAATGGCTTATAGGACTGATTTCGGTTCTTAAATAGGACAGTCTTTATTATTCAGACTAATGTATAATAGAGGATAAAGACTGCATCTATTAGTAAGCACTTCGCTTAATCAGCCTGGTAGCTACTATTGGTTAGACAAGTGCTTATGAATTATGGCATTGCTTTTGGCAAAACTATTTATCTGTGTGACACGATGTGTCACTTTTGAACTTCAACTTGACATCCATAAAATTACATTTTCATCAAACTGAAAGATCAAGCTTTCTGTGCTGACTCACTTGGGTCAACATTTTGCAAATGCCTAGATTTACCACTTGAACCATAAACCCTTTGTGAATAATTTTGTGCACTGATGTTTGATAGCCTAGGGCATGGATCATAATTTCTGAGCAGAAGAGGTGTCAAAGCAAAATGCATTTCCTTTCTGCATACAGGATGACTTACTCCAAGTCATTTTAAAATCAATGAATAAATACTAAATCTGTTGAGCTCCAAAAGAGTAAACAGCACCCCTGGTGTGTCCTTTCTTTCTCTGAGACTAGAACGACACATCACTTCTACTGCCAGAAGACTTTCACTGGTGTTACAGGGACTAGCCACAACTTGGGGATTCTCTTCTTTAGGTTAGACCTAAGTTTAGGTTCTTTAAAAATAAGCAATTTCATATTATCGAAAGAAGAGAAAAAGAAAAAATAATATTTAAAAAAGAGAGAGAAAAGAAACAATGAAGTAGAAATTTTAAGACTGACCAAAAGATCCACATGTGAGTCAAGAGTTATTCTGTCCTTAGAAAACCAAACACCAGGCTGGGTGTGATGGCTCACGCCTATAATCCCAGCACTTTGGGAGACCGAGGTGAGAGGATTTTACCTGACCCCACAGGCTAGAGACTGACCCGGGCAACTAGGTAAGATCTCATCTCTACAGTAAATCAAAAAATTAGCCAGGTGTGGTGGCACATGCCTGTGTTCCAGCTACTTAGAAGGCTGAGGTGGAAGGATCTAGGAGGTCGAGGCTGCAGTGGCAGTGAGTGAGCCACTGCATTCCAGCCTGGGCAGCAGAGTGAGACTCCAACTCAAAAAAAAAAAGAAAGAAAAACCAAATACTGCATATTCCCACTCATATGCGGGAGCTAAATTGTCACAAGGATAGAAATAATAGACACTGGGGACATGGATAATTGGGGAGCTGGAGAGTGGGTTTAGGATTCAAAACTACCTATGAGATACAATGTTCACTTTCTGAGGAGTGGGCTCTGAGGCCCAATCTCCACTACTACACAAATGTCCATGTAACGAACATGCATGTGTACCCCCCTGAAGTTAAAATGGGGAACAAAACGAGTTATTCTGTCCTTAATTCTCTCCTCAAAATAACCTTACACAGGTGTTATCACTCTTGTCTAAAACCTCTGTGAGGTGATTCATTTTATTTTGCATGAACAAGCAGATTTGGGCCTCTCACCTGGTAAGTAGGTTTAACCCTCAAACAGGTGCCTGCTTAAAAAAAGAATTGATTTAATGCCCTTTGTAATCTATCTAGACAGAAATAATTGGCTGTGGTGAACTCCAGTCATAACTCAGTTATCCCATTCAAAGATTAGTGAATGGCTCAGATTCCTCATTGATCTTTCCCAGACAAGTTCAAGGGCAATCTGGAACCATTTTTGGAAGAAGATTGTTCACGGTAATTTTGCAAGTACACTATATGCCATTTGGTACAGTAAAATAAACTTTGTCTTCTGGAAAAGGGTGCACGCCAGATTCGGTGATGTTTATATGAGAACAATTTGATAGCTTCAAATGTTTCCCAAGATTTGGGAAACATTAAACATGGTGATCATTATGGTGACTTCACTAAGGGTCCCTGGAACAAATGGTAACCAAAGTTCTCAGTGTAGGCAGATGGAAATTTTGAAGGCAAATCTTTGGAAAGTGCATTGTCCCAGGAAGCACCTTATATCTGTTACTGACAGAGTTGACTGGGACAGCAATGGAGGTGAAAGAGAAGACACCCAAAGTTTTAGAGATATCTACAAGAACCACTCAGATCTTAACTAATATGATATTCCGATCTTGGAAGAAGGTTGGACTTCATGTCAGATATTCAGCACTCACAAAAATCTCTCAATTACAAGATTTGTTATAAACCAGTATGAGTGATATTAGTATAGACCTTGACGACTCTCTAATGTGAAAAGACCAAACTTCTAAATTAGGTGACTGAAAAAAAGATGTATCACTTATGACATTTTATGTTGCAACTAACAGAATATGCAAGTGGGCCTGGATTAAATTAGCAAAGCAGATTTATTAGCTCACCTAACTAAAAAGTTCAGAGATAAAGAGGGTTAAGGTGAGGCTTGTTCTATAGCAGCTCAACTGTATCACAGAACACCCAAATTTCCTTCTATCTCTCTTCTCTACCTCTCACAAATCAGCTTTATCCTAGGCCAAGCTCCCTTATCCTCATCGTCACAGGTAGCTGTTAGAGCTGCACGCTTGTTTAGTTAAGCTCAGAGGCAAAGAACATCTTTCTATGGTACCATCCACAG
Source organism: Carlito syrichta (assembly GCF_000164805.1). Lineage (NCBI taxonomy): Eukaryota > Metazoa > Chordata > Mammalia > Primates > Tarsiidae > Carlito > Carlito syrichta. The sequence continues at coordinate 7,560 of NW_007241509.1, forward strand.
AATGTCAGATAAGGTCCCTTTCCAGAAGATTCCAAAAACATCTCTTCAACTCTTAATGGCGTGGATCCTGTGCCTGTCCCAGAAACACCCAATGTGACTAGTAGCCAAGGCAGAGATCTTGTCAAGTCATAAATATTGAGCCAAGACCAGGAATGTTTTTATCCTAGAAATCTGCTAGAGTCCTTTATTTCATGGTCTTTACCTTGGGCCTATTTCAAACAGACTGTAAGGAAGGCACCACGACTAAGCTTCTCAAACATGCATGTGTACCCCCTGAATCTATAATTAACATGGAGAACAAAAAGTTATCCTGTCCTTAATTCTCTACTCAAACTAACCTTACACAGGTGTTACCACTCTTGTCTAAGACCCCTATGAGGTGATTCTTTTTATTTTGCATGAATAAGCAGATTTGGACCTCTCACCCGGTATCTGTTTGAGGTTTAGCCTCAAACAGATACCTGCTTGAAAAAAAAATTGATCTAATGCCCCTTTTAATCTGTCTGGACAGAAATAATGGGCTATGGTGAACTCTAGTCATAACTCAGTTACCCCATTCAAATATTAGTAAATGGTTCAGGTTTCTTGTTGATCTTTCCCAGACAAGTTCAAGGGCAATCTGGAACCATTTTTGGAAGAAGATTGCTCACAGTAATTATGCAAGTATACTACGTGCCATTTGGTGCAGTAAGCTGTATCTTCGAAAAGAAGTTAACTGGTTCTGCTCTCAGCAGGGAAAGCATAGCAGGAGGTGCCAGGAGGAATCTGGAGAAATCAGGCCTTTCTCCGCTCCAACCTTATCTTCAGCAGAGCCTTTTACCTCCCTGCTTTTGCTTACACTAACTGTAGCTTGGAAAAAGAGGATTTTCAGATTGCTAGACCTTAAGCCACTTTGGATTACAGACTACTACACAAAAGGCCTCTCTTCACAAAGTTGCAGAATTTTTATTCCCCTCTTTCTTTTCAATTTCAGGCTAAGAAAGCTGCTGCCTTTGTAGGCAAAAGATCTAAGCACCAAACTACAGAAGGCCTTAGGTCAATCAGCTGTTCCACAACGGGGAATAAAAATAGGTAATTTTCCATACATGAATGGTGTCACCTCCTTACTGTCCATGAAATTTCCTGCATTCAGCTACTTCCACAGTTTGGGGTGTGTTTATTTAAAATACTCCCATTAAGTTGCATTCAACAGAAAAGGTGTCAGACAATTTTAAGTAAAAAGGGAATTTGTTGGAAAGTGATTGAGAGCTCATGGGACAACAGGAGATTGGAGGACAAGGCTTATAAAATTGATAGATACTGTACTCATTGGGATATGAATTCTTCTACAACAGAGGCCAAATAACCGTGACTTAACCAAGATAGAGGATTTGCTTCTCTTTTATGTAGAGAGGAAGAGGAGCAAGGAACATGGGCTGTTCTACCAGGCTCCTCCTACCTGTCTGTCCATTCATTAAGACGTTGTCTTCACTTGCATGGTGGCATCACCAGCACCACATCCAGGCTCTAGCCCATGGAAAGGAGAAAGAGGAAATAAAGAGTACACAGCTTCCTTTTCAAGATGTGACCTAAAAGTGATGCACATCTTTCCACTTACTGCCAACTGACCAAAATTAGTCACATAGTCTCTCCTAGCTGCAAGGGAGCCATAACAACCTAGTCTCTAGCTAGGTAGCTAAATGCCAAGCTAAATATCTGGGATGTAGGGGGTCTATTTCTAAAAAGGAAAGAAAAGAAAAAATGTTGGGAATCTGGCAACCTCTGCCACAGTAACCCAGGAAACTCAATGACAAAGAAGCTGGAGACACAATATCCTTGAGAAAAATCAGTCAGCTAGGGTACGATGACTCTTATTGCAGAACACAACCACCATGAACATAAGACAGTACTTCCTACTGCCATGGATAAATTCTAGCTGTCTTTTTATTCTTTATTCACTCACTTGAGAACCAAGGCTCTGGGCTAATGCATCTGATTGTCCAATTACGTGCTCATGCCCTGTCATCCAAGAACTGGTGAGATGGAAATCCTGCCTCCCACAAACACTGCATCTGATGAAGGATTCCCCAAAAATAAGAAGGAAAATTTGATACTAGACAAGCAAATAAAAATGACAAATGTCCACTACAGATGAGTCTACAGCTTCTCTTGACTATATTGCTAGCTCATTAATCTGCTTAAAAGTAATAAATCTTAGAGAGGCTGTGTTCATGTTTTTTATCATCTTGTTAATCTGCTTCAAAGTAATGAATCTTAGAGGGGTGGTGGTCCTGGTCTGTGACCCAGTGACTGTAAGACAAGTAGATGTCACTCTAATAACAGCAGTAAACTCTACCAGTTTGTTTAAAAGATTTGAGGGGAATGTTTTATTAATCAAGGAAGGAGTTTTTGTATTCCTTAACCTCAAGATTTCACATACAAATGGGGAAAGGGCTTTTCATTTATTTCAGAAAATGTAATTTCCTTTCAATGAAATAAATCTTCAAAATCATCATGGTCCACATCTCCATTAAATAATCTCTTTCTTAAAATGTTGCTTAAACTTTTTAGTTAATGAAGAGAACATCATCATTACAGCCAACCACATTTTCTTTCTTTTTTTCTTTTTTTTTTTTGAGTTGTAGTCTCACTCTCTCGCCCACACTGGAGTGCAGTGGCCGCTCCCAGCCACCACAGCCTTGACCTGTTGGGCTCCGGCGATCCTTCCGCCTCAGCCTTCCGAGTAGCCGGAATTACAGGCGCGTGCTACCATGCCCGGCTAATTTTTTGATTTTATTGTAGAGATGAGGTCTCGCCTGCCCAGGCGGGTCTCGAACCCGCGGGTTCAGGCAATCCACTCACCTCAGCCTTCCAAAGGCGCGGGATTATAGGCTGAGCCACCGAGCCCGGCTAACATTTTCTATGAATAGAATACCAGACTTGATAAAGACACAGAGAGCTTATAAAAAGAAAAATCTTTGCCCTAGATCCATTTTCAACAGTATTTCTGAAGGAGAACAGTGTTGTTATTTTGGGTGAAACAAGTCTCTATTATACAAGACTATCCCATACATTGGGCAATATTTAATATTTCAGGTCTCTGGGCACTAAATGCCAGTGGCACCTCATTATGATATGCATTTTAGTCATTATGCATAGCCATTATCATAACAAAGATTGTCACACATTTTCAAATGTTTCCCAAGGGAACAGTCAGCACCACCACTATTTTGGGGCAATTAGTTTGCTATCTAGCTGGGGAGACCAACAAGACAGCAGGTGATATGACAGTCAGGGACCAGTCAGCATCATCTGGGAAATAGTTCACAGTGGTATCTAGCACAGTGACTGCAGGACGCAATGACTGCTAAATCAATGATGGATACATGAATGAAGATGGGACTTCACCAGATTTTACAGAACAGTAGTACACAGAGTCCCGATGGAGAGTTTGGAGATCAGTAAATAGACCTATGGGGCCAGAGCAGTGGTTTTCTGAATAGAAGAAGGGTACAGATGGAAGAAGGTTGTAAATGTCAGGCATGACTTTTATATGCTGCTCTGCCACTTAACATGTGACTTTGGACTAGCAAGGCACATCACTACACATCATCTTTTTTCAGTCTGTGAAATGAGGGTACCTGCCTCATAGAGGAGTTGTAGGAAGGAAATGTTAGAAAGCTTAACATGGTACTTGATATATAGTTGGCTAACAATAAATGGTAACTATTATTTCTATTAATTTTATGACAGGTTGGGTAGGGTGGCTCACATCCTGTAATCCCAACACTTTGGGAGGCAGAGTTGAGAGGATCGCCTGAGCCCAGGGTTTCAAAACCAGCCTGGGCAATTTGGCAAGACCTCGTCTCTACAGTAAATAAAAACAATAAGCTGGACACAGTGGTGTGCGCCTGTAGTTCCAGCTACTTGGAAGGCTGAGGCGGAAGGATCACCTGAGTCCAGCAAGTCAAGGCTGTGGGGGCTGTAAGCTTGCACTGCACTCCAGCCTGGATGACAGAGTGGTATCTCGATTCAAAAAAAAAAAACTGTTTATTTAAGACAAGTCTTTATGGCATCGCTTTAAGTTTCTTTCGGAGATTGTCATATGCTGCTTTGCATAGAAAATGTAATAAATATTTGTTGATGTGCTACATTGTGCAAAATATAGTGATTGTTACAGCCACAAGACAGCTGTATACAACAACACTGCACAGGTAATTATGTTCCCATCTCTCAGCAAATACCAGGGTCTTGTACAAAATTGTGGGCAAATTATCAACAATAGTGATTTTGCATTCAAATATATATATTTGAATATATATATATATATATGTATATATATATATATATATACCTTAATTTATACCTTTATGAGAACATGGTGGAAAATCAACTATCATTTTTAAAAACATTATTTTGAAAAGCAAAATAATTCCATCACACTGGTGCTTTAGAAGAATGTAGATTTTTTTAATTGTATGTGCATAGACACAGCCATACGTGATATTTCTATACATGCTGTGAATTGAAATGTTCGTGTTCTTATGCTTCAGCTACAATTTGGTCTAATTTGTCAAAAGGTATCCCATATACTCTGAATAATTGAATTTAACTAGCTAACATGCAAATAACATTAGTAGTATTTTAAGACATTATTTCAGCAAAGAATTTATTTGGGTTTTTTTTTTTAATCTTATACCAGAGAAAATACAGACAAAAAAGGAAAAATAAAAGTTCCACCCCTTCCTAATCAAATATTTTGAATTGTCTCCCTCTGGGACTTAGCCACCATCATACAAAGCTACCTTGTATTAATACTTACCACGGGCCAGGTAAAGTGCAAAGTGCTTTCCATACCTTCTCTTTTTAATCTCCCCAGTGATCCTTTCACAGCTCAGAAGGGGTAAGCGATCTGCCCAAGGTCATCCAGCATATAAGTGGCAGAACCAAAATTTAACCCCTGAGCTGCTTGACTCCGAAGCCCTCGCTCGTGACAACTCCACTCTGGCCTCCACTCATGAGCACCATCCTGGAAAATAAATGGCATGACTAGCAACTGTATCTGGCCATTTGAGGGGTGCTGTGTATATTTTAGGCCATTGGGGGCTGTATGTTTTTCTTTAAAGTTCAGGTCAAGTAAAAACCACGTCTAAGAGAAGACCAAATAATTACAGCAAACACTTGATGCCACATGTATTATGTGTCAGGCAATCTGTAAATATAACACATGTTTATTTTTACTCCTCAAAACCCTACAAGTGAGGTATTATTAGAATCAACGCTAATGAACAGATAGCAATTCGAGACATAGGGAAATCAAGGGAATTGCCTGAGTTGCCACGGTTGGTATGGAGATAAGAGTGTCTCCATCATAGATGTTAATCTGCCATGTTGATTTGTGATTAGCCCCAGTCCCACGAATGTCTCCTGATTCCTACTTTATTGACGGTCTCTAGCGTACTCCAGCATTTAGATCAAAGCAACTTTGATGTTATCACACAAATGATAGGCTATGACGCACACAGAATCCTCACCTGTCCTGGGGAATTCGTTTCATTTTCTCTACAGAGCGTACATATTCTTTCCCTACAGTGTGTGAGCCTTGGATCTGGGGAGTAACAGTCCCGAGAGCCACTTGCCTTGCGACCACCCAAGACCATGTTTCTGTCTGTAAGTTCCTTCAGTAGATCACCTAAAACCAACGAACTGAATTTGTCTGCCCTGTTTGGTTTCTCAGTTCCTTTGGCATTCTGGGATCACTTTGTATACACAGCCTTTTCACGGAACAGCAGGCAAGAGGAGGAGCTGAGATTCAGATGCAGCGGGCTGGTGCCAAGTTCAGGGTCTCAACCATCCTCTTGCACCACCACTCCAAGAGACTGTGCACCATGTTCACATCCCCAAATCCCAAGTCCAGGCTCTCGACCACCATCTTCCACCACCAAGCACAGAGACTGTGAACCTGTGTTCACATCCCCAGGTCTCTGTGTAAAGAGATGCCCAAGGTTTCAGAAGCAGCTTTACTATCTGAGGTTTGGGAATAACATGCTTCTTCTCAATGTCTCTGAGCAGGTAGAGGTAAAGGGTTCAACTCAATACATAGATATTCTGTTTGTATACCTGTGTTTTTTGTGGTCACAATACTCTGGGCTTGTTTGGTCTGGCTTTTCTTTCGTAAGACATAAAGGGACCATGAAGAAGAAAGAAAAATGTTATGAGCACATAAAAATGGCTTTTTAAATATATATAAACTCTAAGATATTTCTTTTAGTCAGATAATATCTAAATGGCAATAGGAAGATTAACAAGTGCAACGCAATACATTTGAACAGCAGAGAATTAATATTTAATCTGGTGTCCGTGGTACATTCTTGGGCACAGGAAAAGGTGATTTTTTTAAAGCAAAATAAGGAGATAGTGTAGTTCACATAGCACTCAACTGCCGTGAGCCACCTCGAAGGCCAGATTTACATGACTTAATCAGTCAATTAATTCAATAATTTGACCACCTGTATTAATCCTTTTCTTAATACAATCTCATAACCTTTGGCCCCATAGAACCATAACTCATACAGATCTATTAAGCTGCTGTAGATGGACTACCTTAGGTAGAAAAAAAAGAAAATCTGTCATCCAACAATGTTGCAGCGTGGGAGAGAGAAGCCGGAGGCTGGAAGAGAAGCCTTTTAACTGAATGTCCCTTCTCTCCTGATTTCATTGCACTGCACTGAATTGACTAACAAGACCAAAATGAGAAAATTCATCTAATTATTAAGAATTGGGTGTATCCACTGGCCTTCATACACCATTGTCTTGATTTACTTTGGAAAGCAATGCAGATCCAAGCAATTCAAATATTTGAGTGGACTCTTCTCCCTGGGAGAGAAACGACCTTTATCAGAAATCAGCAATATGAGAAAGGGTGCACACTACAGGAAACTGAGACCCAGAAACTAAAAGGAGGCCTAAGATAATCCCAAAAAAAGAATAGAGTTCTACTGTATACTGCAAACAGTTACAGAAATAAAAATTATCATTTACTGAGTACTCACTGTGTGGGAAATTTTTGCTAAGTGTTAGGAGGTGTGGAATACACTGGGACAAGATGCAACATTAAAAAATCTGAAAACATAGGGTCAGATTCTAACACCTCTACCTGTGTGCCTTCTGGGATGTTTAATTCCCTCATTGTAAAAAGGGGTCAACAATGGCCATCTGATTGAGCCACCGTTAGGATCAAGTGAAATCAGGTATATGTGGCAGAGACTGCCATAAGGGTTCCCAATGTTTTAGCTAGGTGCTGGGCTACCTGAAATAAATACTACTTTTCCCAGACTCTCTTTCAGCGGGGTATTGGCATGTGACTATGATAGTCAATAGCAAGCAGATGGCAGTCAGGTGGGAATTCTCACTTATCATCCTCAAAAGAAAGCATGTGAGGTCGCCCTTTACCTCTTCCCATCCCTTTCTCCTGCAGCCTAGAACACAAGGTCACCATCTTGGACCACGAGGTTGCAGTCACTCATGGTAAAGCAAAAAGATAGCAGGAGTCTGGGTCTCCGACATCGTGGAGGGGCATACACCTGAATCAGCCACCCAAACTTACTGGAAAGGGAAACACGCTACTATCTTGCTTTACATATATTTTGGTTCTCTATACAATTCTATTGCTGCTTGTTGTTATTGTTACTGATAAAATACCCTCTGCACATATATCTCCCCAAGGTGGTGAGCACAAAGGGAGGAAGAAGAGAACATTTACAGCCCAATAAACAGAAAGCAAACCAAGTTCTTCTCAAACATACTTGGACGGTCCAAGTTTGCAAATGTCAAGCCTCTTCTTTTTCTCTGTATCACCTGCATGTGTTCTGGATTCCAGGGCTAAAATGCTGGAATTCTGTCATCCTAATGTTGCTACTCCCATAGAATTTGAGCTTGGAGAAGAGTCTAAACAATGTTACCCACCAAAAAGTGTTAAGGTTCTCAGAACCACCCCCCGCCCACACACACACACACACACACACACACACACACACACACACACACAC
>NW_007241509.1:15606-30938 GCF_000164805.1 Carlito syrichta
GTGTGGGTGTTTAGTTTTCTGAGGTACAGCAACAAGTACACACCTGGATATAATTTGTACATAGTTCATGTAATATAGGTTACATGGTCATATCTCCTGTTTTATCAGTTTTCTTTATTAAGGAAAAGGGGGTGATAATTCTTTAACAATGTATATATTTCATTTGACTTATTTTCATGTCACAGTATGCTTAGTGCCCATTAGAGTTCTGATTAACTTAAGACATTTTTCAATCAGAAGGGATATGGCGAGGTCAGTATTAAGTTTCTCTTATTTTTCCACACACACACACACACACACACACACACACACACACACACACACTCACCAGGCAGTGTAGCATCAGTTCTCTGTGTTACCTGCGAGAGGGAGGCTGCAGAAGCCAGGAACCAGGCTGGCATATGGCTACAGAGACAGGTTAACCATTTGGAGATAGAGGTTTGAAACCAGACACAAACAGTGGCCAAGAATGAACTCTGCCCACATTGAGCACAATCTGTGAAAGTGAAAGATGGTGGCGATGTATTGCTGGTGTTGATGTTTCACCTTCCTCGACCTTCTCCTAAGTATTGATGAAACCCAGCCCCTATCCTCCTCCTCACTCTCTAGAGGTGTCACACACCAAATGACTTTACCACCATTTGCCTTTGCCACTGTCACTCTTGTCTAGGCTGGAGCCAAAGAGGTCCAGCTCAGTAGTGCAACATCGGGCAAGTCACTCAACCTCCTCCACTATAAAACTGGAGAGAACCATTGCTTTGCTAAACTCTGGTCGAGCCAAGTGGCTCTTTGAGCTATGGCTGCCATGTTTCCTAAGCTTTGGCCCCTTCCCTACTTTGGGGAGGTGAATCTCCTCTCTCCCTCCAACTTACTTTCTAAGTAAACTATATTTCCCGATCTAAAAAAAAACTGGAGAACTAGAAAATATTTTGCTAACATACCTTTCAATGCCACAGTCAGTGATCCATGCAGCTGTGGTCAATGACCTGTAGAGAATAGCCCTAGCACAAAGCAATGGCACTCACCAGTGGCAGGGCCTCCCCAAGCCTTGGGAACCCTGAAATTCCTTCCACTAGAAGTTGCTACCATACAGATTCTGCATCATTGTGATCTTTAGTCTGGAAAAAATCTGCTATTTCTGCCTACTACAGCCAGTTTGCTTCATTCTCAGCCGGACTAATATCAGGCACAGGTGTATCAAGGGAAAAGTATCTCTCTCTCCCATCTTCCCACATTTAATGGCACCTCTTCTATCCTTAGCTTCAGTGTTTGTGTATGAGTCTAGGTCAGGAGAGGAGAGATGGAGGGTTTTTACCCAAAGGCCCTCCTACTTATCCTCAGGGGTCAACCTAGCATCGCTTCCTCGGGAAGACCTTGGCGAACCTTCCCAGATGGTTTTGTGCTCTGCCGGCTGCATTTCTGGTGCCCTGTACATGACTCCATGGTAACTCAACAACTTGTGATTATTAAACAGGCAAGCAAGTGTATCTCCAACTATTCTGTGAGCTCTGATAAAGGCAGGAATCAAATCTTACTTTATTTCTGTTGTCCCAACTCTTGGAAAGGTACCCAACATACAGCAGGGTCATAGAAAATAGTTCATGAATAAATAAATATTCTGCTATTATCACTTAAATGTATTTTTACATTCCAGGATTCCCTTGATAATTTTATCATACCCTTGGGTAGACAATGATATGGCCCTGTATTTTGTTAACCTATTACTTTCTACTACATTTGAGTCACTTCCCTTTGTTGGTTCCTCAGTGAAAATGGAGAACAGGTTAGCGCCATCCATATCTCACTGACCCAGCTGAGGTTTTTATTGTGGGCTGTAGAATGGTCATCTGGTCATCCTGAAAAATGAATAAGGAGGAAGGGCACTTCTGAGACCATTCTTTAACACTCTTTCAAAATGGCAGCCAAAGCACCAGGGACAGGACTGAAGCAGAGCACCAAAAGAGTGCTGCAGGGGTTGGAGTAGCAGTTTTACTCAGGAATTCTAGATTTTGTCCTTACAGTCCCTGGTAAATTGCCTGGAGAGTTTCAACTTAAGTGGCCTGGTAAACCTAGAAATGGGACCGCCTCCTAGGGGCTGGAGAACAAGTGTTGGCCAGAGTTGATTCCTAAGCACAAGAGAATAGAAAAAGAAAGTGGCCTGGTAAGAGATTCTGGTAGTTCTTAGTTCCTCAGCGTGAGGGGAACTATTGTTACTCACACTCCCTGCTAATACCAAGGATGTGAGCAAAAGATAATAGGAAAAGGCTCCTTGGAGGAAGAGACATAAGCGAGATGGTCTCTGAAGAACAGGGGTTCCAAACAGAGAGGCGCTAGTGACCAGGCCTTCAGCATGATCATAGGACATAAAGTTTCTTGACACCTGAGTTCATCCAAGATTATGTTGTGGTTATTCAGAGACTGGATTTGTAAAGGATTCTCTTCAGCAATGCAACCAAGAGTAAGTAGTGATATTGTTCACCTTCGGTAAAATTTCTAGTTGTACAACCAAGAGTCCAAAGAACTTGCAAAACCTCTCACAATTCAATCCTTACCTACCTATTGAGGTCTGTACGTCATCCTACCATGCGGTTTCCCTTACGTGTCAGGCTGTATGTTCCTAACCACCTCCTGCAAAGCCTGCCACCTATTGCCTTCTCGACATCCTTTGAGACTCACCTCAGGCCTGGCAAAGTTGATCACACCGTAATCTCAGCACTTTGGAAGCCCAAAGTAGGAGGATTGCTTGAGCCCAGGAGTGCGAGATCTGCTTGGGCAGCATAGAGGCAACATAGCTTCTACAAAAAAAAAATTAGCCAGGCATGGTGTCATGCATCTGTAGTTCCATCTACTTGGGAGGCTGAGGCAGAAGGATTGCCTGTGCCCAGGAGGTCACAGCTATGGTGAGCTGTGATCATGCCACTGCACTCCAGCCTGAGAGACAGAGTGAGACCTCAACTCAAAAATAAGTAAATGAATAAATAATTTGTTTAAAGACTCAAATGTCTCCCCTTCTAGAAAGAATTCCCTGATCTCTACAGGCTAGATGTCATCTTCAACATATAGGCATTGCAGCATTTCTCAGATGCTGTAGTCATTTGTTTACCTTCTGTCTTCCCCCACTTGACTGTGAGTTACTGCAGAGTAGAGATTGTCTATCTTTTATCCCCCAGTCTTTGATATCTTAGACTCAGAATAAACTACTGATACATTTATTATATCAATTAATCAATAAGGAACCAGCTCTCTAGGTCAAGGGCTGTCTTCCGTGACTGAATGAACTCATAGTCAAGATCGCCCCCAAATTAAATCATATGCTAGATATCAGGAACATCCTGCCCCCAAGAGTACATATGTATGTGATGAAATGTGAGCAAATCTCTTGGACTATTTTCTGTAGGTAGGACCAGGATGTCAAAGTTTGAGAAGTGTTAAACATATAGCTACACTCTGGCATAGCAATTTTACTGGTAGGTTTATACTCAAGAGAAATGAACAATATGTCTTCATAAACATTTGTAAATGAATATTTGCAACACCTTTATTCAAAACAGGAAAAATCTGAAAACGACCCAAATACCCACCACCCGGTAAGTGCATAAACAAATTGTGGTATATTCATAAAATGGAGTGCGAATATTACCCACCAATTAAAAGGAAAAAACAATGGCCACATCAGTGATATGGATGAATCTCAAAACAGTACGTTGATTGACAAAAATCAGTTGTCTTCAGTGACAGAATTTGACTACAAAGGGCCACACAGACACTTTTGAGGATAATAAAATGTTTTGTATCTCAGTTTGAAACATAATAACACAAGTGCGTACATTTGTCAGAAGTCATTGAACTTAAGATCTGTGCATTTTATTGTATGTAAATTATTTCTCAATAAGGAAAAAAAGGTTGAGGATTACTGTTTTGTAAGAATCATGCACATCAAGAAGTAACACTGTGCACATTTTGCCTTGGGAGATGGAAAATCTCAAGTATGTTCTATTTGAGAAATCACCTCATAGGTGAGAATATATGGCATTTTACCCAGAATAATGACAATGCAAAATATACACCCTTTTAAAAACGACAAACTGTCAGTCATTTGCAGAATCAAAGAGAAAAAAGTGTTGTTCAAAAGCCTTCATCAAAATTTCACTTTTGCTTACCTGTCATAATAGGTCTTAAATCAATTCTCCAATTATGAATAGACTATTATAAAGTTGCCTCTTATTTTTAGCCTCTTTTTTATGAGAGTAGAGAAAAATATTTTAACTCGAGGAGGCAATCAGGGAAGTGTGATTGCAAGTGAAAGTGAACAAAGGCATTTTATGAAGCCAGAGTGATTGGTAAGTGCTTAGAGATTATGAATTAAAGAGCAACCAGCAATTCCAGAAGGGCACAGAGCATGTCTTGTGGAAATAAGCAACAGACACAAATCTAAGAAGTGATTTCGATTCTATTTCCAAGGCAAGGTGTATCGCCTATTTCTGGATCTTTAGCAAGGTGCCCATTTATGGTAACAGGCTTTACACACATGAGTTTCATAAGAACTCCAGGATGCAGTAGGCATGCCCATGCCCTCAGTTAGAGAAGGTTAGAGGTAAGTTAGTTCACTGTGATTAGAAAAAGGAAACAGACTCAGCATCCTCTCCACTGGCGTTTAGATAGCATGAGACGTACCCAGAAGCACAGCAGAACTTCTGAAATGGTGTGGATGGAGAGGGCAGAGAATGAACAGGGCAGGATTGCATCGTTCTCCTGGTGAAATTGGAGTATGAAGTGGTTGCCTGTATTGACCCTCAGTTCCTTTTCCTATAAATCCCACTTAAGCCCATCGTGTCTAAAGACAGAGCCAGAAGGGCTGGCTAATCCACGCAGGAGAAAGCAACTGGTTGAGCAATTCATCGACCATGAAGTCAAAATCAGAACACTAAATAACCCTACACTTCACTCAGGAAGGGGACAGTGCAGGGACCCACCTCATTTGATGAACAGCAGAAGGAACTAAGGATGCTTAGCTTAGGAAATCAGTTGAGGGCAAAGAGAGGAGCTTCAAGCATGTGAAGGGTTACAATGCGGTGAAGAAAAGTAGCTACTTCTCCTTAACGAGAGTGACCATCATTCTCATGTCCCTGCGACAGTACTAGCCTGTTGACCCATGGCCAGTTTAGCATGTGTCCTATTAATGATCAGCTATCCATCTCTTTTCCCAGCTCTTTTCAGAAACAATATACTTAATGCCTCAGTTTCAAGAACAGATTGTAGGGTGCTTGCTGACTCACACAACAAAAGATACTCAGGATCAGCACTTAGGAATTTCCAGTCTCAGACAGTGGGAGATGTAGTCAGTATTGGCCCCTAGCTGGTGACTTGGGGAGTGAACCAGGAGGCTTAATGCCCAGGGATGTCAGGTTCCCAACAAACTGTACATCACATATCAATGTCTGGACAGCTTTACCATAGACTGCATCCAAGAAAGTAGTCTGAAAGGTCTTACTAAAGTGATTCTGTCATTTATAATAGTGTGTTTTATTATTCAGTAATAGTTTTTTGTAATAAACTTTTTGGTTGCAATGGTCTTTCTAAAAGTGCTTATTAATAAAATATTAAGTATTGGATTTTTATTTCTCAGGAATGTTTGTGAAGACTTTCCATCCGCCATGGTGACCTTGACCAAGTGAAAACCTGAGGACAAATATCTGAAGAAACAGTATCTACTCCAAAAGTTAATTATTTGCCAAGCATGGTGGCTCACGCCTATAATCCCAGCACTTTAGGACGTCTAGGTGGGAGAATCACTCTAGCCCAGGAGTCTGAGACCAGCCTGGGCAGCATAGACTCCATAGCTACAAAAAAAAATTTTTTTTACTTAATTAACCAGATTCAGCGGCATATGACTGTAGTCCCAGCTTCTCAGGAGACTGAGGCAGAAGGATTGCTTGAGCCCAGGAGTTGGAGGCAGCAGTGAACTATGATCACGCCACTGCACTTCAGCCTGGACAGCAAAGTGAAACCTTATCTCAAACCAACAAAGAAAGTCAATTATTTTAAGAAGACTTAACAATGAGAATATGAATTTATGTATTATTCTTTAAGGCATGATTTTTTATTTACATCAAATGGTTTTCCTCTAAATAAATTTATTTTACTTTTTACTCCAAGTGTTTCTGTGCTTATAAACAAAAGTAAAGTGAAAGCTATATGGATTGACAGTAAACAGAAAAACTTTAAAGTTAAACATGGTCGGTTGTATATCATTGTCATCACTGAAGTTTCAAACATAAACTCAGTTAATTCCAATAATAGCTCCAATACATCTGTCTGTCTCATAAAAAAGTTCAACAGTGTAAATGAAAATTTCAGGAGTGGTCATATAATCTTTGGAGTACAGTGCAATCATAGAAACAATATTCTTACCAAATTAAGAAACCCATGAAAAGAAAAGTTGAAAAGAAAATCTTGATTAAAGATCATGTATTCTAATTCTGCTGTATCCATAGCTGTTCTAATAAGTCAAATGAATTTTTTAACTAACTGGCAAAAACAACAAAAACCTTATCAGAATAACCGATGTGGCAGAAATGACCTGGAAATAGTTATGATACAGACATAATTCAATTTTGTCCAAACAAGCTACCAATATTCTACCAATAAAAATAGAAGTATAATGGCCATACACAGTTTAAAAATTTTAACTTGAAAGTCTTTCAATGAAGTTAATGTAAAAATGAAAATAAAAACTATCCTTCAATTAGAAAATGCTTCCCAAAATGTTGCATTTTAATTATTTGTAGCTCTCTTTACTCTGTTTCACTCTCAAAACTGTTCTAATTTTTCTCAAAAGTGTGATAGGCACTCCATCTAAATTTTAAGAGAGTAATAATAACATAATTAGCAAGGAAGGAAGAGGAAGATTTCAATTTAAAGTCAGAAAAAGCTGTCTTTGAGAGGCTGAGGTGGGAGGATCGATCACCTGAGCCCAGGAGGTTGAGACTGCAGTGTGCCGTGATCATGCCACTGCACTCCAGCTTGGGCGAAAAAGGAAGACCCTTACTCAAAAAGTAAATAAATAACATAAACACCTTGAAAAGAAAGAGCTGTCTAATAACGAGAGCTAATTGACAAGAGAAGGCACCACGTGGTGGGAAGATCACCTAGCACGAGTTCAGCACTCGAGGTAAGTGCTCAACAAAAAAATAGCTGCTCTCATGATTCACAATGGTCCAAGTCACTTTATGAGGCCATCAACTCACCATCACTAGGAATTTTTAAACACTGTCAGGGACGGAAACTGCCTGTGTTGAAGGAGGATCTAGAACACCGAGGTTCCTGTAAATTCTCGATTCATATATTCAACAAATAGTTATTTCTCTGTCTTGGATTGCTTGCCCTAGAGGAAGCTAGTTGCTATGTCAAAAGGGTTGGCAACCTTGGACTCTCACTACTCAGAAACCTTGTGAGATAATAAATGCTTGCTGTTTAAGTCACTTAAAAAAACTGAGTACTCACTGTGTCAGGGCTGGGGACAGTGGGAAATAGTAGTGATGATTCTGTGGTGTAATAATTATATGATGCTCTGAAAATCGCCTAGTATCTTACTAGAAATATGGGCAAATAAGCCAAGAAGAGTGAGAAATGTGTAAATAAGCACATGAAAGTGCTCTGAAAACTGTCAAACACAAGCAAGCTATAGTTATTATTAAATTTCAGTTTATATTTGCATTTTTAATGTAACCTATATTTGATCACTAGTTATACAAATCATTGTTTTACATATTCTAAGATTGTATCCTTCCAGTTTCAGGTCTTCAGATTTCTGTTTCTTAGGTTGGGCACACCTCAATTTGTGTTAACTTGTATTTAGTCCTTCTGCATAAGCTTGTTTTACCTCCCAAAATAGCTCACATGAATCTTAAGGTAAGGATTCCACCTTGCATTTTCCCACTTAGCCCATACGATGATCAAGATTAAGCATGCAGAGGTCAGGAGACAGGACTGCCTGCCTGAAAACACTTTCTTCCACATTTGATAAGAATAAAGTCCCACCTCTTTATCACTGTTTCTTTTATAAAGAGTAAGCTTCATTCTGTGAGCCTTCCCTGCTCCTGTCGCCTATTATTTCCCCACACAAAAAATAAAATGTTATTATGACCAGGATTCAGCAAACAAATCTAACATGCCTCAAATCCTTAATACCTTCAGAGTCCTTCTCAATATAAGGAAGTTCAAACTCACTAGTGTACCCAGTAGCTTTTGATCCTAGGAAAGATAAAGTATGCGCCTTAATATCTCATTCTTTTCCACTCCCCTCAATTGCACTGGGATCCTTTTATCACCCGTTTAATGCTTCTTTGCATAGATGGCGAGAGCCTTCATTCCGTGCTCTTGAGAGCTGATCTGAATCACACCCACAGAGCATATTGTGTGAACTTGCAATTATTCCCTGTGAACGCTCTGTGAATGTGTTGAAACCAAGCATGAACATTTCCAGTCAAACTGCAATAAATAAATAAATAAAAATTGGGGACCTTTACAACATCCCAAGTTCTGAAAACAAGGAGTACGAATGGTAGTTTCTAACAGAAGCTGCCGATGCCCGATTTGCAGAGGCAAAATTTTCTGGGTCCCACATGTATAATGTTAATGTCTAAAGAGTAAGTCCTACATAGTATTTGGCCAGTCACCAGTCCTATTTCATTCCTCAACCACCATTACAAGAGAAGATTTCCATAACAATTGTAAAGACTAAGAGGACTCACCACTGTCTCCTAAAACACACACCATTGGGAAAGTATCTGCGAAACTATTACTGTTGTAGAGTTAGGGTTTCCTGGCAGCCATTTCACCACGATGGTGTGAGGGGAAGGGGAGAGCAAATACCAGCTCAGGAAAGAGGAGAATATGATACTGAGGAAGTCCCTACCAGAAAGGAAGAGAAGATGGAAAGTCTTCCTCTTTCACACCCCCAAGGAATTTGAGGAGGAGGGATCAAACACCCATGAATTCACTTGTCTCCTTTGCAGCGAAACCCTGGGACGAGAGGCAAGACAGAAACAACCATATAGACAGATATGGGGGAGCACAGAGGCTTCTGGTAGGAACTGTGATTGGCCTGCTCCCCTGGGCATAGCTTGGGAGCCTGGCAGCCACAGGAGAAAATGTTCCCAGGGCCTCACCCTAACTAAGTACATGGGAACAAAAGTTCAGACTGGTAGAGGGAGGAAGCTGAACAGAGGAGCCCCGGCAGCCCTCTTGGCTTCCCAAGACCTGGGCAAGGTATGCAGTGATAGTTTCACAGATATTTCCCAATGGTATGTGTATTGGGAGACAGTGGTGAGTCCTCATTGTCCTTGCAATTGTTATGGAAATCTTCCCCTGTAATGGTGGTTGAGGAATGGAAGAGGACTGGTGACTGGCCAAGTACTATTTAGGGTTTACTATTTAAATATTAAAATCGTAAATGTGGGAACCAGAAATCCTGGGGACCAGGGAGGCCTGTGGAGGATGGCAATGAAGACGAAATGGTTACAGTGTTTGAGGACTGTGTGAAGAGGCAAAAGCTTGAACTCTATATGGGGGTGCCTGATCTTCAAATGGCTAGATGGGCCCATCTCCAGCACCAGCTCTGGGAACAGAACAGTTCGGCCACTGTGCAATGGACATCAGTGAGGACCCAAAGGGCACTGCAGGCATAGGAAATTCCTATGTCTCCCAAGCTAACATGAGGTCACACGTGCCCCACATCCTGATCTGTCCAGGTGCCATCATAGAGGGGGAGGGGCAGGGGCATGGGAATATAAAAGGCTGAACATTTGCCCAAAAAGAAACCCAAAAGTCATCTAAGAGAGACGATGGAAACCCCCAAGGTACCAGGATGGCATAATGTGTCAAGTTTAAAGTGAGTTTCCACTCTCGCCCTCACTACCACCATCCTGCTGGCATGTGGTCGGTTCGGAAGATCACATCCATTTAATGAAACAGACTCCATCTGCTGTGCACACCTGTGTGAGGCATGTGAATATGCTCCACATTCACCCATAGTTCTGAGCTCTCCTTTGCCGCCCTCCAATTCTAAGAAGCTGGATCTGTTTCTAATCCTTTCTTGCTTCAGTCTCAACATGAGACTTCCTTTCTTCTGTTGGGTCTCATCTCCTCGAGATGCACCTGAGAAAATATGGAGAGCTAGGCCAAGCATGGTGACTCACACCTATAATCCCAGCACTTTGGGAGGCCAAGTTGGGAGACTCGCTCGAGTCTGGGGGTTCAAGACCAGCCTAGGCAACATAGTGAGACCTTGTCTGTACAAAAAAAATTAAAGAATAATAAAATATAAAGTATTTCATAGGCAGGAGAGGAAGGGCACACTTCATCAACAAGGATACCTGCATAACGAACATTTGTATACCTAACCCTGAACTGTACCCCAAATCTTTAAAATTAAAAAATTGAAAGAGAAAAAGATAGAGAGCTGGGAAGAGATGGCCCCCAAATCCCCACACTGCCTGGGAGAATCATTGGAGGCACATTCCCCAGACTGCAGCCGTGGAGTCCGGAGCTGTGACGACTTCAGAACCAGCCAAGAGAGGAGGAAAGGTGCGTGCACAGTTCCATAGACGCATTCATAACCAGACTGGGGCCTTCACGGCATTTAAATGTTAAGGGAGTACCCCTATGTTGTGAGTTCTAAGTGAAACACACCTCTCCAAATCTTAACAGTGGCTGCAGAGTGGCCCAGTGGCAGGTAGTTAAGGTGAGCCACCTCTGCACACCCACACTCACACTCACACACTCAAAGCGACCATGTATTAAACCGCCCCTTTCCCACCACCACTATGGCAGCCATCACCAAGGCAACAGGCAAATCCATCCCCTCCCCCTTTCCTCGTGCACAAAAGGACCCCACATTACCCTTTAGTAAGTTATTTTCTTTCATTCAAGCTCGCCCTTGGTGTGTCCTTAACCTCTTCCAATCCTTTCTGGAAAGAGTAAGTGAATGAATAAGTTCATTTTTTTATTTTTATGAAAATAAAAACCACTCAAATTATACTGGAAAAGGAAGAAGAGTGAATGGGTTGTGCCTTTATCCCAATGGGCCAAGGCCCTGCTGGAGATGCCTCTGCCACATGCCTTCTCTGTTCTTTGGATGGCTTTCGCCAAAGTTGACTCTGCTCACAATTTCATTTGCTTTCATCTGTCCAAGACCTCCTTTTGTTTCAGATATAATTGTGCAGGCCTGAGACTCCATTCTATATAGTGATGCTGAAGGCCTCTGCTGCCCTCTTCTAATGAGTCTTATCCTACTGCAGAAGCCAAAGTTTCTTTTCCTTCTGCATACCTTTCTGGGCAGCATACCCAAGGTTAGACAACACGTGTCGTTCCACTCTGTCTTGATCTTTAAGAGTGCTTGCTGTTTCTTCACTTTTGCCTTGTAAAATGTCTTCTTTCCCTCACAGCTCAAGCAATAGTCAGCACCTGTGGGGTCTGTCATGAAAAAGAAAAAGAAAGATCCTCCTTTCAAATAATTTTCTTCCTCCTTGAGCCCTAGTACCACTGGATGAAAAGGGCAGGGCACGTTGACTATATTTCCCAGAGTCGTTTCCTCCATTTTTACTTCTAGAAAAAAAAATGTAAAGCTATGCTCTATCAATATTTAACGATGGCAATTATTTTTAACTGGCAAAAGTGGCTTCCATTACATAAGGTGGAAGGACAACATTTGTATAGTCCTTGTATAAAGGTTCTTGTTCCATTACATCTACTGCGGGGAGGGGATGTAATAAATAATTAACTGACTAAAATTGCTGCCATGAATAATAACATGGTTAGCAAGGTCTTCCATCAATACACAAAATCAATCCTGCGAGGACGCCACCACCTGTCATCATGTACACACTCCACTTCTGATCACTCCCGATGCCGGCCCGGAGGACCAGTTTCCATCCTGATTACCGAGGCCTCTTCTGGAACTTGCAGCAATGTTTAGAAATGAGACCTGGAATTCTGAGCAGGGGAAAATGTTTTCTAAAGGGAAACTTTGGCTGCAAGCAGGGCCTGCAGCCTAATGTGTCACTGCTCATGTGCAGAAGGGGCTGGACCCCAGCATCATTCCTTTTTTTTTTTCAATTATTTTATTTTATTTTATTTTATTTTTATTTTATTTTATTTAGTTGAAGTCTCACTCTTGTCACCCAGGCTGGAGTGCAGTATCACGCTCACAGCCACCGCAGTCCCAACCTGCTGGGCTTAGGTAATCCTTCCGCCTCAGCCTTCCGTGTAGCTGGAACTACAAATGCACGCCACCATGCCCGGCTAGTATCTGTGATTTATTGTAGAGACGAGGTCTCACCAAGTTGCCCAGACTGGTCTCGAACCCCTGGGCTCAGGCATTCCTCTCGCTTCAGCCTCCCAAAGTGCTGGGATTACAGACTGAGCCACCGCACCTGGCCAATTTTATTTACTTCAATAGCTTTCAGGTACAAATAATTCTTGGCTACATGGCTGCTTTGTATAATGTTGAAGAAGTCTGAACCTTTAGTGTACGCATCACCCCCTCTAGTGCACATTGTACCCGACAGGGAATTTTTCATCCTTACCTCCATGCCCATCCTCCCCCTTCTGAGTCTCCAATGTCCTTTATGCCATTCTCTATGCCTTTGTAGACTGTTAGCTCAGCTCCTGCCTATAAGTGAGAACATGCGGCATTTGGTTTTCTGTTCCTATGTTAACTTCACGTAGGATGATGGTCTTTAATTCCACCCAAGTTGCTGCAAAAGACATTATTTTGGTCTTTCTTATGTCCAGCACCGTTTCTTTTTTTTTTTTTTTTTTTTTGAGTTGGAGTCTCACTCTGTCGCCCAGACTGGAGTGCAGTGGCCGCTCCCGGCCACCACAGCTTCGACCTGCTGGGCTCCAGTGATCCTTCCGCCTCAGCCTTCCGAGTAGCCGGAATTACAGGCGCACGCTACCACGCCCAGCTAATTTTTTGATTTATTGTAGAGATGAGGTCTCGCCTGCCCAGGCAGGTCTCGAACCCGCGGGTTCAGGCAATCCACTCACCTCAGCCTCCCAAAGGCGCAGGATTACAGGCTGAGCCACCAAGCCCAGCTCAGCACCATTTCTTACAGGCTCTGTGACCTCAGGCCACTCAGACCCAAGGACTGAGCATGGGACTTCCACCAACACAGATTTTTTTTAAAAAGCTGTTTTCAGTAGAAAACTAGATTGAGCATTTATGTCTTGCTAAATACTTCTAGAATTCTAACCTAACAAAGACTATCATAAAAATGAATGATTAGAAATAAAAGTGAGAAAAAAATAAAATAAGAATGGGAAGCTACCATCTTAGCATCACTGCTGTGCCTTCCAGAACGCAGGTGCACCATGGACTCTCACTGTTTTGCCCCACGTGATAATTTCTGCCACCATCATAGCAACTTCCTCTCTGAAGAGCAAAGCACAACTGAAAGGGGGTAAAGAAGACCAAAATTCTCCTACACCAGGCCGTCTCACCTGTTTTCAACTCTTCCTGAACTTGGAGAAAATGTTCTTCACAGGAAAAAGATCCCTGAGGCTTCTTATCAGCTTCAGGCTACAAGTGGAGGTCAGTGCATTACACATTTTGTACTGGGTTTATCATGATTTTTTAATCAAAGAAATTGTTGTCATTGCCTTGATGACTTTCTCCACAATAGTAACAGTTTGTTGCTCATCTAAGTAGCTAAAAGAGTAGGGGTCCTCTCTAGAATTAGCTGATAAATTCCATCGGCAACAATTCACCTAGCTAGCAGAGTGAAGCAAGCTTCAGTTAAACACAACCAGAAATTAGTCGTTTGGGGAAAGATAAGCAGGGCTTGTTTCAGATACCCACTAGCTGTTTGATGTTCATAAGGAAAATACTGCTCATGACCTTGAAAGACTCTTGCCAAAAAAGGGCTGCATATAAAGCAGTGGTCCCCAACTTTTTAGCATCAGGAACTGGTTTCGTGGAAAACAATTTTTCCATGGATGGGAGATGGGGTGGGAGATGGTTTGAGGATGATTCAAGCACATCACATTTATTGTACACTTTATCCCTAGATCTCTCTCTTCATGAGAACTGTGAGGGCTCGCACTCCTATGAAAATCTAATGCTGCCACTGATCTGACAGCAGGTGGAGCTTAGGCAGTAATGCAAGTGATGGGGAGTGGCTGTAAACATTCACTCATTCACCAGCCACTCACCTCTTGCTGTGCAGCCCGGTTCCTAACAGGCCAGGGACTGGGACTGGTACCTGTCCATGGCCCAGGGGTTGGGGACCCCTGCTATAAAGGATGTAAGAAAGCAAAGAGTTGCCTGGGCTACTAGAACTTGGTCCAGAAGATGATATGTCAAAAGGAACAGAATCATATGGCCAATGCATAGAACAGACATGTGCAGAGAAGCTCAGCCTGGCAGGAAAAGTGACAAATGCCAAGTGCACTTCAGATGCAGCTGCAAGCAAAGAATGTTCCATAAATGCATCTCATGCTACCTGAGAGAGCAGGAAGCAGTTTGTTGGCTAATTAGAAACTAGTCTTTATGACAATAATCTCTTTCTCTGCCAAAAAAGGGCTGCATATAAAGCAGCGGTCCCCAACCTGAAACAAAACCTTACCTCTACTAACAATAAAAATGTGAAATTTGGCAATACTTACACAAGTGTCTCTTCTACCTCTTCAGGCTCTATGTTTTTTTGTTTTTTTCCATGGTGACTCACAAATAAATCACTTTTAATTATATCTCTGATGCTACTAAAGGTTATCAAGTTATGATTTAAAGCTGTAATCAATCTGCCACCTTGAAAAAAAGTAACAACTGAATCAAGGCTTACAAAATTCAAGGAAGGAAAGAGGGAAGATTGGAAACAAACCACTTGCACAAAAGTAGAGGATGGAATATTACGAGACCACAAAAATATTTTGTGTCATGGGAAAATGCTCATGATATATTAAGTGAAACAAAAACAGGAAATAATGCATCATGATGACACAAATTTTCCAAAATGAAAACAATTTAGCCTTGGTTAAGATACTCCCGGTGTTAATTTTTATTTATTTCTCTTTTCTTTTTTGGTGATACATTGTGGAAAGTTTTATCTTCTTTATATTTTCCTGCATTTTCAACAGTATGGACATGTAACTTTTATATTCAGAAAAATAGCGGTGTTTTTTAAATTTTATTTATTTCTTTTTTTAATTATAAAAATGTGAGGTACAATTCAGGGTTAGTTATACAAATATTGATTATGCAGGTACCCTTGTTGATGAGATATTCCCCTCCCTCCCCTAGCAGTTTCCCTCAACTGTCAATCCCACCCCCC
>NW_007241509.1:31031-33975 GCF_000164805.1 Carlito syrichta
GTATTATAATTGTTTAAGGTCCACTTATGAGTGAGAACATATGGTACTCTGTTCTTTGTTTCTGTGATAGATCACTGAGTATGACTGACTACAAATTCAGCCGTATTTTTAAAAGAATATCTCAATTGTAGAGAATTGGTCAAGGACTGAAGCACAAATTGATGAATTAGAGGATTACTAGGTAAGCATTGGCAATGACCTTCCAAACAATTATAGTATTATAATAATTGTTCAAGGTCCGCTTATGAGTGAAAACATTTGGTACTCTGTGGGCTGTCTCCCTGCTCTCTGGATGGATGCGTTTGCTTTGCAGAAGCTTGTCAGTTTGATGAGGTCCCACTTGTCCATCTTATTACTCATGGTATGGGCACTTAGGGTTTTGATCAAGAATTGGTTACCAGTTCCAATTTCCATAAGTTCACCCCTTTATCTTAACAAAGCATCACCTCTACTAATTTCCCAGATCCTCACATAGGATCTGCAAATTACCAGTCAAGAAATCTTTGAATCCACCTATGGCCTGCAAGCCTCCTGCTTGAAAGTATCCCTCCTTCTTGGGCCAAACCAATGAAAATCTCATTGATTTGCGATTTCTTGTAATTTCTGCCTTCCTGAAATGTACGTAACCAAGCCATCTTTCAGCTAGAGAGGGCACACTCAACACTGCAGCATTCCAAAATGAAGATCTAATTCTTTGATCTATTCATTTATATGATGGACCAAATCATAAAAATGTGAAATGGAGAAAGTGCAGCACATGTCTTTCCAAACTTAAGCCAATATGTTCCTTCTTCTCTCACCCAATGCTGTTTGAAATGCGTTCTGAAGATCTGGGTGCCAGCCCTCAAGCTGCCCCTAACTTACTGTGTATATTAGTCATCTCTGGCTGCCATAACAAAATACCGTACACTGGGAGGCTTAAACAACTGAAATTTATTTTCTCACTGTACTGAACGCTAGAAGTCTGAGATCAGGGTGCCAGCATGGTTGAGTTCTGCTGAGGACTCTCTTCCTGGATTGCAGATGGCTGCCTTCTCACTGTCTTCACATTGCCCGTGGGGACGGGGAGGAAAGAGAGCGCTCTGGTGTCTCTTCTTGTGAGGACACGAATCCTCTCATAGCAGGGCCTTGCCCTTATGACCTCATTTAACCTTAAATATCTCTTTCTAGGTCCTATCTCCAATTACTTTCACATTGGGGTGTAGGGCTTTAACATATGGATTTTGGGGAGACACAATTCGGTCCATTGCTCTTTGTGATCTTGGCCAAAACCCTTTACTACCTTGGTCTTCATCCAAATCAAGGTTCAGCAACGATAGCCACAGGCCAAATCTGTTTTTGTGTGTAAAGTTGTGTTGGAATACAGCCACATCCGGTTATTTACATATTATCAATGGCTGCTTTTTGTGCTATAATGGCAGAATTAAAGAGTAGCAGCAGTAATCTAACAGCCCACAGAGCCTAAAATATTTACTATCTGGCCCTTGGCAGAAAAAGATTGCCAGCCCCTGACCTAAATGATTCCATAAGACTCTTCTAGTTCTAACACTCTTATTCGTGCCTTCAGCTAAAACATCCTTTAGTTCAAGTCTTCAAATTCTGCAAAAGGCATTAGTAACCTAATGATTATTTCAATAAGTATTAAATGCTTACATTGACAGAAGTGTTTTCATTAATCTCACATTGTGTCCAACCTCCGCACTGTTATTAAGTGAGCTTAAGTAGACATAGAACAAAGTCCTTCTATGCTTCCATGTAGTCAATGCATTTTAAGTCTCTATAGCCAAATACATTCTCATTAAATCGTTATTTTAGGAGCTCTGTTGAGTGCCTAATGTAGCAAGAAAAAAACATAGAAAGCTAGAAGTGCCCCAGCCTCATTGGTTTTCCCTCTCTGCACTTGTATAACCCCTCTCGTCTGCACCACACAATTTGGCACACAGATGTGTGCCATTTAAATCGCTCACTAGTCAGTCACTTGCAATAGCCTTGAACCTCAAACTAGACAGTTACCATCTTGGGATCAGGGATCATACATTTTGAATCAAAAAAAGGCATAGAATTAAAAACCTGGAAGAGACATCAGTCATTATAATCCAATCTTCTCCTTTCACAAATGAAGAAACTGAGACCCAGACCAAACAAATACACTTGTCTGACTTCTCTTAAAGTGCCACGGGACATATCGAGTTCTTGATTCAGAACTTCGGTGTGGCGAGGACTTGAAGAAAGAAATTAGAAAGGGAAACTGGGAGGAAAAGGAAATTTCCTGGGTCCTGACTTGAGAGGTTTCTGGTGGAGTATTCCAGAAAATAATCTGAATTCTACATTTGCCTGTGTTTTAGCACACTATTTCTTGTTTTTTATTTTTTGTTTTTTCTGAGTTGGAGTCTCTGTTGGCAGTGGCACACTCACGGCCACCGTAGCCTCAACCTGCTGGGCTCAGGTGATCCTTCCACTTCAGCTTCCCAAGTAGCTGGAACTACAGGCACTCGCCACCATGCTCAGCAAATTTTTTGATTTATTGTAGAGATGAGGTCCTGCCAAGTTTCCCAGGCTGGTCTCGAAACCATGAATTCAGGCAATCCTCTAACCTTGGCCTCCCCCAAAGTGCTGAGATTACAGGCATTAGTCACCACGCCCGGCCTAGCACACTGTTTCTTAACATGCATGCTGTGGAGCACCAAAACCAAGAGACCCTCTAAGAAAATATGCTCTTACAGTTAACCAATTTTGGAAAAGGCCTCATACTACACACCCCTCTTGGAGAATCACATGCATAGCAGCATAGAAAACCTCAAAAAAAACTCTGCCATCCACACACCTGAGTAACACCAAGATGCACCAACATCTGACAACAAAACACATTCCTTTCACAGACTACCTATTAACATTCTGAGAACAGCCGGGCTCGGTGGCTCAGCCTGTAATCCCGCGCCTTTGG
>NW_007241509.1:34053-60662 GCF_000164805.1 Carlito syrichta
GGTTGAGGAGGAAGGATCACCAGAGCCCAACAGGTCGAGGCTGCGGTGGCCGGGAGCGGCCACTGCACTCCAGTCTGGGTGACAGAGTGAGACTCCAACACAAAAAAAAAAAAAAAAACATTCTGAGAAATAAGAATGAAACAAGCGTTTCTCAGGAATCACTTTAGAAAAGTAAATTCTTTCTACATCGCACCAGGCATATTCCACCAAAGAATATTTCCCAAAGCAATTTTTCACGTTGGCTCATGCATTTCTCCCATGGTGGGCCACAATCCCGAAGGCAAAAGAAGCTACAGTATTTCTCTCTTTGTAAAACCTCTCTACGCTGAGCGACCATCCTTCCCTTCATGATGAGTTACCTGCCTCCCGGATGCACCAGGTGCAAACTCTAGACAATCCAGAAATCCAGAAATCCATCCTTGCTTGGGGCTTTCTCTTTGAGGATGGTAGATAGAGGAGGGAGGACAGGAAGGGGTCCTGAGACCTGCACTGCCATGACTGGTCACCACTGGAAATAGACAG
The DNA here is from genome assembly GCF_000164805.1 of Carlito syrichta. Classification (NCBI taxonomy): domain Eukaryota; kingdom Metazoa; phylum Chordata; class Mammalia; order Primates; family Tarsiidae; genus Carlito; species Carlito syrichta. Next base: position 34,576 of record NW_007241509.1, read on the forward strand.
ATGTCCCTAGGGAATTTCTTCTCTCCAGTTTTGGTGGTATTTGTAGAAGAGAGTGAATTAAGCAGGTAAAATTGTTCAACACTTTAGTCGTCATGATCTCTTTTAAGATAGTAAGTCTTAGATCTAATTTTTTTTTCATTGAATTTTATATAGCACAGTGGTTACAATTATGGAGGAGAAATGGTTTGGAAAGACTGACTCGTTTTTTGACTTCAACTGGCCATTTTGACCCTTTGAGACTGATACTCCCAATTTCACCTACTTCCCACTGCTCATCAATTAACACTCCAGTGTGCCAAGAATCTAAATAAAACTATTCTCCTGGCCCATTAGAAATGCCGCCCACAACTTCTTCAACAAGGGTAACTGCATGTTAAACATTTGTATACCTAACCCTGAATTGTACCCTACATCTTTAAAATAAAAAAATTAAAAGTTAAAAAAAGAGAGAAAAGAAATGTGGTCTTCACCACCTCCACCCACCCCCAACGCCAGCACACAGGCACCCAGGTCCAGTGCTTAGCTAGAAATATTGCATGAAGGGCTACACTCTGCATTAAGCAGCAGGGGTGAGTGCTCTCACTTTTTCCACCCTTTTCACCTCATGAGACCTAAAAAAGATGATAATATTTTTGTTCAACACACCGGTAACAATCCTAGAAGTTTATCTGGGACCAAAGCAACTATTCTGGCAATTCAGCCACCTCAAGGATTGAAGGAAAACCCAATACCTTGACACACCTGAAACCAATTCAGGGCACATCTATAAATTATTTGATACAAACCATAGGGATTTAGCAGACCAGTTGGGAGGTTCTGAGTCAAACTCAGTGTCTCTTAGAGGGTACCATTGACTCACCCAGGTCAACGGTTCTCAGCCCAGATTGACTATATTCATTGGGGTTACCATAATGAGGAACTACAGACTAAGTGGCTTAAACAACAGAAATTGTTGTCTCACAGTTCTAGAGCTAGAAGTCTGAAGTCAGGTTGTCAGCATGGCTGGGTTCTGATGAGGGCTCGCTTCCTGGCTTGCCAACGGCTGCCTTCTAATTGTGTGCTCACGTCATGGAGAGTGTTCTGATCTCACTTCTTCTTCTTTTTAAGTATTCTTGGCTTTCAAAGAATACTCATGGATGGACCTTGCACCTTAGCACATCAAAGGTGGAAAGCTACCATACCCCATAAGAAACCAAGACAAGCCGGGCTCGGTGGCTCAGCCTGTAATCCCGCGCCTTTGGGAGGCTGAGGTGAGTGGATTGCCTGAGCCCGCGGGTTCGAGACCCGCCTGGGCAGCAAGACCTCATCTCTACAATAAATCAAAAAATCAGCCGGGCATGGTAGCGCATGCCTGTAATTCCGGCTACATGGAAGGCTGAAGCAGAAGGATCACTGGAGCCCAGCAGGTCAAGGCTGCGGTGGCCGGGAGCGGCCACTGCACTGCAGTCTGGGCGACAGAGTGAGACTCCAACTCAAAAAAAAAGAAACCAAGACAGAGTGCAGGGCAGTCTGTTGTTCTGGTGAGGCAGCCCCCATCAGCACTTTAGATGTGGCTCCAGGTTCTGGCTTGAATTTCAGCTCTCTTTTCTTGGGAGACCAAACCTGGCCTGTACGGGTGTTCCCAGGGCCCACCTCCATCTCTGTCCTTGCAAAGTCCGTCAGCCTTCACGAGGACTTCTCACACGCACTCAGCACTGCCTCAGGCCCCATCTATGTCCTGTATTCTCTTGGAGATCCCACCCCCCTTTGTCCCCAAGTGTGGCCCCTCCCACCCAGATGGCTTGGATCTCTCACCTGTCATCATCTAACAACCCGGCATACATCAAGTCTAAACAAAATCACTCTGCACATCTCTTTTTTAGGTCCCACCTTCTAACCCTCTGCTTCTGTGATTCTTTCAAAGGGATTTTTTTCTGAGAAAACAAGAATGACAAAGCTCCGTAAGACCTCAAATCAGACCCTACCCCAGCATTTGCTAAGGCCAAACATAAACTTTCTGTATGGCTTGGCAATTGCATCCCTGAGTATATACCCAAGAGAAATGAGTATATATAGTCCCCAAAAGACATCAAAAAGTATGTTCACAACCATAATAGCCAAACAAACCCTGGAAAGGCTCAAATGCTGATCAACAGGCAAATAGGTAAATAAATTGTGGTATATTCATACGGTGAAACACTAAAGAGCAACTTTTAAAAGAACACATGCCATAACAGCATGATTATATTCGGTAAACAAAGCCAGACCCCAAAGCAAATGTACTGTATGATTACATGCATATAAAGTTCAAGATGAATAGTGATTGAAACTAGAAGCATGGCTACCTCTGGTAGCAGTAGGGGGAAAAGTGCAGTAGAAATTGACCGGAAAGAGTCAAAAAAGAATTATGTGAGATGAGAGAAATTATTCACAAGTTCCTTTTTTGCCTCTTGAGTAGGGTGATGGCCAAGTGGATGTGCATATATGTAAGAATGTTTCCATTTGTATACTCAGGACTAGTGTCCTTTTCACACTTTACTGTATATGAAACACACCTCAATAAAAAGGCAAAGAAGCAAAGGAAGGGGCTGGCCCACATCAGTGATACTAACAGGTGAGCTCTGGCATTCTAAAACCCTGAAAACAAAAAAGTTCCATGACACGAGCTTGCTACTTCTAGCGAAACTTTTTATCAATTATCTGACAGGAGCTTGCTTTTCATGGAGTTTTGTCCATTGGTTGATTTGTTTTTGTCCCTCAGTTTGGCTCACAGCTTCCAGTGACCATCATCTTCACCTTCATCCAAGAAATTAGTGCATGTTCATGGTGTGTCCAAAGACCTACGTTTTTAAATGAGTTCTTCAAAAATTTGTACTCTGAACCATAGAACCAAAAAGCTGTTGACATGTCCTAGAAGGTCAGAAATTAGTGGGCAAACTCATTTATAGATTAAGAGCATGAGACTCAGAGAAGTTCATTGATTGGCCCAAGTTCAAATGGTCAACTAGAAGCAGAAGTGGGTGTACAAACTAGCTTTCTCAAGTCCCCCTCTGATACTTTTTTCTCTTATGTCATTCTTCCAAAACAAACATATGGCAAAATTATATTTTACCTTCTCAGAAATAGAGGTAAATATCCAAGAAAGATAAAGTCAGACACATTTGTGGCTTGGTTAAACCAATGGATAATTTCCTACTCTCTAATGACAGGTGAACTCTTTCAAGTCAGGCCAGTACACTAAATAGATTTTCACTCCCACATATTAAATAGAACTGAAACATTGATGTTCTCCCAAAAAGAGAGCAATTTTCTTCTCAGAATAGACACAATGATATCTTTTCAATTAGAAGTAGAATCCAGTCAATCGGCACCCTGCTAAAGAGAAAACTGGTTTAATTAAGGCAAGAAAAATATCAGTATAATCACGGATGCCAAATGATAAAAGCAACAAATTAATGGAGTATTATCTTGAGAAAAGACAAGATCTATTTAAGAGCTGCATGTGACTTAGTCTGCAGACTTGGTCACAGTACCAGTAAAAACATTCCCCCAGAGACTCCTTCTGTCAGTCAAGACTGGAAGGCAGGGGCCAGATGTACCTTCCCACTTCAAAAAAATAAAAAATGGACAAGAATACAAAATAACAGTTTTCAAGATACAGGTCATAAGGCAACAGAGGACTGGTGTCACTAAAAGACAGGAAACAAGTGAAGGGGAAACTATGGTTGTTCCAGTTTATTGCCTTCAAAGAGTTTCCACACCACAGCATAGGGATGGAGAATCCAGACAGAGCCCAGCAGACTTTCTGGGATGAGGAGACAGGCTTGGATGTGTGAGGAAACTGAGGAAGCCAGAGTTTGGAGGACAGCGTATTGGAAAGGAGAGTGAGGCACAGAGATATAACTCTAGATATCTGCAGAGGGTGTCCCCTAAGTACTCAGCTGAGTACTAATCAGTGCATGTATGGGAAGGAACTGCCTGCAAGACCAGAGAAAGAATATTTGAAGGATTAAAGGGAACAGTGCCCAGAACTTACACGTGGTGGGAGGGAAGGAGAGGGCTGCTGGTGCCTGTTCCCGTCAGCCAGACAGAAAGTCCATATGATTTAGAGGGTACCGGGTAGTGTACACAAAAGAAACTTTCATCAGAAGTGTAAGCTAATTAGCCTTAGACTAAATACTGCTCTGTCTCCCCACCCCACCCCCCAAATAATCTTAAAAGCAAGACCCATAAAGATTAAATGTTTCCGAGTAACTTAACTATGTCTACAAACAAGGCTCAAGAATATTCATAGGAACACAAAAATATCAAGCACCCTTTAGCAAGGCAAAATTCAAAATATATCCTATCCAACAAAAAACTACCAGACAAGAAAATACAACCAAAACTAAAAAAAAAAAATTGAAACCAAACCAAAACTGACACAGATGTTAGAATTAGTAGACAAGACCTTAAAAGCAGTTATTTTTACTGTATCCCATATGTTGAAAAAGTTAAATAGGAAAATGAAGATATAAAAATATCCAAGTTGGAATGTCTATAGACATATACTACAATGTCTGAGATGAAAAAATACTTAATGAAGTTAATGGCAAATTAGACATTGCAGAGGAAAAGCTTAGTGATCTCAAAAACAATAGAAACAATCCAAAATGAAGCACAGAGAGAAAAGTGAATTTTTTTAAATGAACATAGTGAGCTAGAGAAAAAAATGCTTAAAGAAATAATGGACAAAATTTTTCCAAACCTGATTAAAAAAAAAAAAACTACAGACTCTGTGATGGTTAATTTTATGTGTCAATTTGACAGGGCTATGGAATGTCCAGATAGCTGGCAAAACATTACTTATGGCTGAATCTGTGATGGTGTTTCCACAATATATGAACATTTGAATCAGAAAGTGAGCTGAGAATATCACCCTCACCAGTGAAGGAGGGCATCGTCTGATCTACTGAGGGTCTGAATAAAACAGAAATGCATGGAGCGTTCATTTTTTTTATCCTGCCCACAGATATCATTAATTCTGTTTCTTGAGTCTTCAGATTTGGACCAGGTCTAATATCACGGACTCCCTTGATTCTTAGGCCTTTAGATTTGGACTAGAAGTACACCACAGGCTTTCCTGGACCTCCAGTTTGCAGATGGTAGATTGTGGAACTTCTCAACTTCCATAATCACTTGAGCCGGTTCCTCCTCATAAATATATCTCTATACAATATATCTATGTATACCCTATTGGTTCTGTTTCTCGGGAGAGCCCTGACTAGTACAGATTGTGGTATTGAACTTGGTTCTAGAGAAACAGAATTTTCGTTTTCATTTTAAGGATGAATTTTCTAAGTTGGTTCTAGGGTTTCTGAAATTGGCTCTCTAATATGATTAGATTTAAAGATGCTAATGACCCTATTTCCAGTCATAGCGAGAGCACTAATAGTCCATGGTATGAACTGTTCATAGAGATATGCAAATTATCTGCATCAAAAGATCTCATAAACAACTTACAGGAAGCAAGGAGCCAGGTGACTCTGTATATGATACTTTCAAACATTTTTGGAAAATTAATGAATATAATAATGTTGGTTGGCTGCTCCTAATGTTGCCAAACAATGTGGTGAATGAAAAGGATGAGCTCAGGAATTTGAATTCCAAGGTCAAGTTCCGCATAAATGACCTGAGACCTTCTATGTGTACCAAAGGAGTCCCTTATCTCCTGTAGACACAGCTAAACTTGTTGAAAATTAAATGCAGAACCTGATCCTGTGATAGTCTGAATTGCAATGCAAGTTCAACTCCCATCCTTATAGAGCAACTACTGTTAAAGAGAGGGCATTGATTGAGAAAGACTGGGAGCTATCGTTGGAATGGGGATATGTGGGAAGAACTTGTTGAAGCTAAAGACATTGAGCCCCTAAGTTCCAATGAGTCCTTGCCAGTGGAATTGGCCTGGCTACCCTCAATAGGAGTGGCCTTCTCAACCTCAGTGGCAGTTGCCTTCCTAATCCCAGTGGCAACAGCTTTCCTAATTCCAGTGGTAGCAGCCTCTCCACCCCTAGTAGAGTTGACCTCTCTGCCCACAATTACATCCATCTTTCTACCTCTATTTGAGGGGATTCATACCGCATTGCTTGAGGAAATAGTAATGGTGTCTTCTGAGACAGCTACTATGCAAGGCAATGTTGATTCTCCTCAGAATTCACCCATCTCTGCTTCTAGACTTATAAATAGACTCATGTCCCAGCAGACTCCTAAAGGCAAGGTATAAAGTGTAAGCCATGAGGAGATATGCTACACCTGTAAAGAACTACTTCTGTTTTCTAATTGACGCAAGCAGAAATCTGGGGAACGTGTAGGAATTGATACTAAGGATATGGAATAATGGTGGAAGATACATAAAGTTTTTCAACCTTAAATAAACACAAAGAGGCTCTTCCTCTAAAAATAAGATATTTATTCAGGAATAGGACATTGCAATGGAAATGGTACGCCAGAGTAAACTATGTGCGTATTTCAGGAGATAAAGGAAGACAAAGGTTCTTAAAGGGAAAATGAAAAACTTGTTTTGAGATCATTATACTTGGCTACAAGGATCAATAACAAGGGTGGCACCAGTCCAAGGCTGGACAGGTAGTTGCTGGGCAGATGTCCTTGTAGAAGTAATTTTTGTGTAAGATTGCAGTCTTTGCAGAATCTTTTTGATAGTTTTGTTACCTAGCATTTGTGCATAAGAATCCTTCTCTTCCTGGCCTTCTGCTGCTCCGTTTGTAAGAGTCTGTTGTTTCCTTTTTTTAACACAAGTGATTTCATTTTTATTCTAACAACTTTCACAAGTTGGATTAGCCCAAATGTATTGATACGGTTCCACTAAGCAACGATTCTATGTTTAATGTTGCAGCTCTGGGAGTAGAAGGGCTCTAACAGTTTGGTTGGTTGGCTGACACATGGATTAAAAGATGGCCCACAGGGAGCAAATTAGAAATGCTGGACATGTTTTGGATTAATGTAGAGGAAGGAATTCAAAGGCTTAGGGAGATTGGAATGTCAGAATGAACTGTCACTTATGATCTACTCAGCTGCACCGGGAGGGTCCAGAAGACATGCCTTTCACCACACCTGTGAGACATAAATTTGTGAGAGGAGCCCAGCATCCTTACAGGGCTCTGTGAAGCACACTTTTCTCTGCAGGACAGAATTCACAGATAGAATTCCAGTCACTAAATCAGGAAACCTAAATGCAATGGAATAATTAGATCCTGAGGCTACGGGGTTCAAGGAGCAGCACTCAAGCACCAAGGCAAGATAAGCATGGTTATCATCACAGACAGTAGAGTCAAAGCAGCCATCAGAATAGTTTGACTCTTACAGGTCTATGGCATTGGCTAGTTGATCATGGGGTTCCTAGAACTGAAGTAGACAGGAAACCTACTAAATTCTTATTTGATCTGAATAAGCTGAAAAATTCTAGACCTAGTGAACAGAAGTCTAACTCAAATTATACAAAAACAAAACAAAACAGAGGGTTAGAGCCTCTCTATCACTTTCCAGACTTGAGACAGTTGACAGACCCAGAACCACTTGAGTGAAGGGAACACCAAGTCCCCTTGAGGAAGGACCCTGGAACACTACCACAAATTTATTCTGTCAATCTTTCTCCTGGTCTTCTTTCAAAGAATCTAGGGCCTTTTACCAAGGCAACTACATATGAGTGAATTAAATAATCAGACCTTTTGGGGACTACTGGACGTCAACTCTGAACTGACACTAACTCTGGAAGACTCCACATATCCTATGGCTCTCCAGTCAGAGTAAGAGCTTATGGAAGTCAGGTGATCAATGGATTTTAGTTCATGTTGTTGTTGTTTTAATACAAGTGATTTCATTTTTATTCTAACAACTTTCATGAGTTGGATCATCCCAAATGTTGACCCACTAAGCAAAGATTCTATATTTAATGTTGCAACTCTGGGAGCTGAAGGACTCTAACTGTTTGGTTGGTTGACTGACACATGGATTAAAAGATGGTCCACAGGGAGCAAATTAGAAATGCTGGACTTGTTTTGGATTAATGTAGAAGAAATTCAAAGACTTAGGGAGATTGAAATGTCAGAATGGACTGTCCATCCCAAAGTAGGCCTAATGGATCCCTGAACCCATCCTATGAGCATTTCCTCAATCCCAGCATGCAACATTGGAATACACATAGCCATTGGCAGAATCCCCCCAGTGGCTCCCTGACCTGTACAGTAAGTGCCATTAGGGTACGAAAAGCCAAGCGGAAGCCGTTAGAACTGCCCCTACCTAGGTAAATAGTGCATAAGAAACAATACTATATTCTTGGAAGGACTGCAGAGATTCGGGCCACCATCAAGGACTTGAGAGATGCAGAGGTGGTGATTCCCACCACATCCCCATTCAACTCTCCTACTTGGCTTATGCAGAAGATAGATGGATCCTGGAGATAACTGTGGATTATCATCAGTTTAACCAGGTGGTAATACCAACTATAGCTGCTATATACTCAATGGGGCTTTATTGCTTGAGCACATTAACACTTCCCTTGAACCTGATGCGCAGCTGTTAATCCCACACATCTTTTCCCCATGCTCACCAGAAGTAGTTTGCTTTCACTGGCAGGTTCAGCAATATCCCATCACTGTTCTACCTCAGGGATTCGTCAGCTCTCTCGTCCTATGTCGTAATTTAGTTCACAGGAATCTTGATTGCCTTTCCTTTCCACAAGGTAGTCCATAACATTGATGACATTAAGCCAATTGGACCAGCCTGGCACAGTGGCTCACCCCTATAATTCCAGCACTTTGGGAGGCCGAGGCGAGAGGATTGCCTGAGCTCACGGGTTTGAGGCCAGCCTGAGCAACTTGGCAAGACCTCATCTCTACAATAAATCAAAAAATTAGCCAGGTGTGGTGACACGTGCCTGTAATTCCAGTTACTTGGAAAGCTGAGGCAGAAGGATCACCTTAGCCCAGCAGGTCAAGGCTGCGGTGGCCATGACTGTGCCATTGCACTCCAGCCTAGGAGACAGAGTGAGACTCCAACTCAAAAAACAAAAAAAAAAACAAAAAAAGGTGATTGGATTTATTGAGCAATAGGTAGAAAGTACTCTAGACTTACTGGTAAGACATTTGTGTGTCAGAGGGTGGGGAATAAATCCAACTAAACAGGGGTCTTCTACCTCAGTAAAACTTTTAGGAGTCCAGCAGTGTAGGGCATGTTGAGATGAAGGATAAGTTGTGGCTTCTGGCCCCTCCTACAACGAAGAAAGGGACACAACACCTAAAGGACCTCTCAAAACTTTGAAGACAACATATTGTCTTGGGTGTGTTACTGTGGTCCATTTACCCAGGACCCCAAAAAGCTGCTGAACAAGAGAAGGTTCGGCCCAGAACAAGAGAAGGTTCTGCAGTAGTCTTAGGCGACTGTACAGTCTGCTCTGCCTTTCAGGCTGTGTAATCCAGCAGATCCAGTGGTGCTTAAAGGGTCAGGGGCAGATAGGGATGTTGTTTAGAGCTTTGGCAAGCCCACTTAGGTGAATCACAGAGCAAGTCGTTAGGATTTGAGAGCAAGGCCCTGAAAATAAATGACTCTCTCTTTCTTTCTTTCTTTCTTTCTTTCTTTTTCTTTCTTTCTTTCTTTCTTTCTTTCTTTCTTTCTTTCTTTCTTTCTTTCTTTCTTTTTAATTTTAAAGATGTGGGGTGCAATTCAGGGTTAGGTATACAAATGTTCATTATGCAGGTACCTTGTTGATAAGGTGTGGCCTCCCCTCCCCTGGCAGTTCCCACTACTGCCCATCCCACCTCCGTCCCCTGGAAGTTTCCCATGACTGTCAATCCCTTTTTTATAAACTACTCTCCTTCCAAGAGGCAGCTCTTTCCCTGCTACCAGGTCTTAGTAGAAACCGAACACTTGACATGGGCCACCAAGTTACCATGTGACCTGAGCTGACTATCATGAATTTGGTGTTATCCCACCAAGCCATGAAGTTGGGCATGCACTCCATCATCAAACAGAGTTGAAATATAAGTAGATCAGGCCCAAGAAGGCCCTGAAGGTTCTAAAATCCAGGGTCCCTGCTCTTGCCTTCTCTCCCACATGCTCTTATGGTCTCATGGGAAAGTTTCCTAAAATTGGTTGCCAGAGAAAGAGAAGACTCAGTGCTGGTTTACAGAGGGTTCTGAACAATATGCAGGCACCACCTGAAAGTGAACAGCTGTAGCACTACAGCCACTTTCTGAGATATGCCTGAAGTATGGTAGTGAAGAGAAATCCTCCCCGTGCACAGAGCTTTGGGGGTTGCAGCTGGTTGTGCACTTTGCTTGAAAGGAGAAATAACTCAATATGCAATTATATACCAATTCGTGGACTGTATCCAATGGGTTGGCTGGATGTTCAGGGACTTAAAAGAAGCTTGATTGGAAAATTGGTCACCAAGATTTCAAGGAAGAAGTACATGGATATATCTCTCTGAATAGGCCAAAAAAAATGTAAAGATATCTGTACCCCATGTGAATGCTCACCCAAGGGTAATCTCAGCAGAGGAGGATTTTAATAACCAGTGGATAGTGTGGCCTATTCTGTGGATACCACCCAGCCTTCTTCCCCATCCACCCCTATTGTCACCCAATGGGCTTCTGAACAAAGTGGCCAGGGTGGCAAGGAGGGAGGTTACGTCCGGGCTCAATAAAATACCACTGTCAAGTGTTCAATATGCCAGCAGCAGAGATCAACACTGAATCTCCACTATGGCACCATTCCCCAGGGTGAGCAGCCAGCTACCTGGTAGCAGGTTGACTACATCGGAGTGTGTTATGGTCTGAATGTATGTGTCCCCCCAAAATTCATATGTTGAAACCAAAACCCCAAGATGATGTTATTAAGTTGTGGAGCCTTTGAGAGGAGATTTGGTCATGAGGGCCTCACTCTTATGAATGTCATCCCCTTTCTATCCTTCTAACATGTAAGGATAAACAAAAGATGACACCTCTGGGGAACAAGTTTTCTCCAGACACTGAGTCTTCAGGTGCCTTACCCTTGGACTTCCCAGCCTCCAGAACTGTGAAAAATAAATTGCTGCTGTTTATTAATCACCCAGTCTAATGTGTTTTGTTACAGCAATCCAAACTGAGTACTACAGACCACTTTAATCATGGGAGGGGCAGCCTTTTGTCCTTACAGTAATAAACACTTACTCTAGGATGTATCCTTCCCTGCATTCAAAGCTTCTGCCAAAACTGCTATCCATGGACTTCCAGAATGTCTTATCTACTGTCATAGCATGCCACATAGCATTGCTTTTGATCAAGGAACTTACTTCATAGCAGAAGTGTAGCAATAGATCCATGTTTCTGGAATTCACTGCTTTTACCATACTCCCCACCATCCCAAAGGAATTGGCTTTCTAGAACTGTGGACATGCCTTCCAAAGACTCAGTTGCAATATCATTAGGTGTTAACACCTTGCAGGGCTGCAGCAAATCAGCTACTCCTGCCAGCTGCCTTGAGCTAGAACATTGGGTTTTTGTTTTTTTCCTTGCCTTCAGGCTCAAACTGAAACACCAGTTGTTTCTAGATCTCAAGTTTGTCTGCATTTGGACTTAACTACACCTTTGTTTCTCTTGGGTCTTCCTGACCGCAGATCTTGGGACTCGTCAGCCTCCATAATCTTATGAACCAATTCCTTATAATATCTGGAGAACACTGTTTAATACAACTACCCAGCAAAACAAAAAGGAATGAACTATTGATAAACTCTACAACAAGAGTGAATCTCAAAATAATGATACTGAGTGAAAGGATCCAGACCAAAAAAAGAGGTACATACCATCTAATTCTATTTATGGACAATTCTGGAAAATACAATTTAATCTATAGTGACAAAATGAAGATAAGTAGCTTAGGAGTGAGAGGTAGGTAGAAACAGGAAGGACTGCAAAGGAGCACTTTTAGGGGCAAGAATATGTTCACTATCCTGATAGTAGTGATGGTTTCCTTGGTATTTACATACATCAAGACTTGTCAAACTATACACTGTAAGCATCAGATGTTTGTTTGTTTGATTGTTTGTTTGTTTGTTTGTTTTTGAGTCAGGGTCTCATTCTGTTGCCCAGGCTAGAGTGCAGTGATCCAATCATAGCTTACTGCAGCCTCAACCTCCTGGGCTCAAGTGATCCCCCCGTCTCAACCTCCCAATTAGCTGGAACTACAGGAGCAAGCCACCATGCTGACTGAATTTTTTTTTTTTTTTTGTAGAAATAAGGTCTTGCTGTGTTGTCCAAGATGGTCTCCAATTCCTGGACTCAAGCAATCCTCCCACATCAGCCTTCCAAAGTGCTAGGACTGCATGGGTGAGCCACAGTGCCCAACATAAAAGCATGAGTTATTATCTATTATATCTAAATAATCTAAACAACGCTTTTTATAAATTGATTAACAAACAATTTCCTCATGATGTCACCCTCTGTTTCCTAAATCCCACCATCAAGACCCTCTGTTTCTAATACATATGTTTGGTATAAACACAACTTAAAAACATCATGAAGTCAGGCACAGTGGCTCAAGCCTATAATCCCAGTACTTTGGGAGACCAAGGTCAGAGGATTGCCTGAGCCCATAGGTTTGAGAACAGCTTGGGCAACTTGGCGAGACCTCAACTCTACAATAAACAAATAAATAATTAGCTGGGCGTGGTGGTGCGCACCTGTACTTCCAGCTACTTGGAAGGCTGAGGCAGAAGGATCGCCTGAGCCCAGAAGGTCGATGCTGGGATTGCCGTGAGTATGCCACTGCACTCCAGCCTGGGCAACGGAGTGAGACTCCAACTAAAAAAGTAAATAAATAAAAATTATGGTATTTTTTCCACTGCTATCTTCTTATGTAAGCCAAAACTAATATCTAGTTGCACAACGTACTGTGAGAGAGAGAACTTGTGATCACTTAACCAACTGCTAATGAGCTCCTTTCATCTGGGCAGACCAATTAACAGAATTCTACCGAAAACCTGCTGAGCTCACAGCTTAGCAATCTATTTCTCTCTAGCAGAGAACTGGAATGGTGCCCAAGTGGTCTAACATCCTGCCACACCTTTCTCTCCCACAAGATTTTTTTTTTAACATCCCACAGTTTTGCAGGCAAGAGAACATCAAGTCACCAAACCGGGAAACCACCTCACACTACAGCAGGACCAAAGAGACCATATGAGACCAGAGACAGCATCACTGTCTGTCTAAGCCACACTCGTCAATCCTGGCAACCCATGCTTGTTTGGGGCATGAAAGGCAGATGGCCGTATGGCAGAGAAAGTGGTGAATTATCAGCTTGCAGACTAAAAAGATAAATGATGACAAAACTGCTGACATTTCATTCCCCTAAAACCAACATCTCCAGTGACTACGAAATGAATATCTTGCAGTCCATATATCTCTTTGCAGTTCAATGTTTTCTGTCCTTTCTCTCAAAGCATTCAAGATGAAAGTTTTCGCATTTACACATTATGCTAGAGTTTGACTACTTAGCACTTTCCAGGAAAATGATATGTGAAAATAATTGAGGTGATGTTTTTAAGTTCAAATCTTTACAAACGGGCTTTCTTAGTCTCTTGCTGGCAATTTTCAATTGACCAACATGTTTCCAAATTCCAAAAGTTTTTCTTGGTCAATCAGCAGTTTGTAATTGAGAACTTATTCACCCGGGATAACAATGCTTTTACTAGCCGGGCTCGGTGGCTCAGCCTGTAATCCTGTGCCTTTGGGAGGCTGAGGTGAGCGGATTGCCTGAGCCTGCGGGTTCGAGACCTGCCTGGGCAGCGAGACCTCATCTCTACAATAAATCAAAAAATCAGCCGGGCGTGGTAGCGCATGCCTGTAATTCCGGCTACTTGGAAGGCTGAGGCGGAAGGATTGCTGGAGCCCAGCAGGTCGAAGCTACAGTGGCCATGGGCGACAGAGTGAGACTCCAACTCAAAACAAAAAAAAAACAATGCTTTTACTTATTGATTTATCCAGCAAACATGTAGAAAATTAACTATAAGATTGAAGCCCCTTGGGGATTCAGAGGGCATAGGACATCGTTCCTATACACAAAGAGTTTTTATTCCAGTGAAGAAGATAGGAATATACAAAGATCATGTTAATAATAACTCTAGATATATATGTAATATAAATTGGAATATAGTAAGTACTGTGAATATCTTTTAGATCAGTGATTCTTAAAATTTGGCTTATGAGACACTAGCACCCCAATTTCCTAGAACTTGTTTAAAATGCAAATCCTTGAGCCCTCCCATTCCCACCCGATCTCCTGAACACAGTTCTCTGGGGGCTATTTATATGAACACAAATGTCTAAGAACAATGGTGTAAGTGATACATGCAATGTGTTATAGAAATAAGCTACTATGGAGAAGGATTTAGAAATGCAGTACTGATGAATAGGCTTTTGTTACATGGGAACTGTAAGTTAAAGTAGTCTATACAGTGAGTTCATGTTTTAAAATAATAAAGCGAGGACTTCTAGCAATCTACTCTTCCCATAAAAGCAATGAGAAGACTAGAAAAAAACTATCAAAATCAGCCAGGTGCAGTGGATCATGCCTGTAATCCCAAGTACTTTGGGAGACTGAGGCAGGAAGATGGTTTGAGCCTGGGAGTTCAAGGTCAGCCTAGGCAACATAGCAAGACCTTGTCTCTATTTTTCTTTATTTTTTAATTAACTAGTCATGGTAATGGGTGCCTGTAATCCCCAGCTACTCAGGAGGCTGAGGTGTAAGGATCATGTTAGCTCAGGAGGTCGAGGCTGTGGTGAGTCACAATCATGCCACTGCACTCCAGCCTGAGTGACAGAGTGAGACTTTTTTAAAACATTAAAATCCACTTGTTAAGAGCACCAGAAACAATCACAGGCATAACAAGGCTTATTTGTTCAAGAAAAGTGACTGGATCTCGGTAAGAACAGGGAGTTGTGTCATTTTTTATTGCATCTGTGTCTTATAACTGATGCCCCAGCCCTTCAGCAGCCTTGAAAATCAACAGCCTTGCAATCATAACAGCCATGAAAACCAGCCACCTTGCAACCACTGGAGTGAGCAGACCGTTTTAAGATTGTCCTAAAACCCCATTCCACTGTTTGACCTGTCTGGAAGTTCCCTGGAAACTCCCATTTCCAAGGCTCACCTTTATTTGATCTGACCTGACTTTTCTCCCTGGAGCACTAGTCTAAATCAATCTGTGGCAATTGTTTATCATTACAGCTGCCAGAAGTGGCAATAACAAGACAAATAAGAAGCTGAGCAAAAACTTAACAGAAAAATCTGGGGAAGAAGAAAAGGTCTGACCTACTCATGGATATCTAGAAGGCCAAGTGCAGAGCTGTTACATTTCTCACCTCTGATTGACCTGAAGACTCTGGGCAAGTAGGAAGTAAAGGCTGAGGGAGTGTTGTAAATAGTCTGCCAGAGCATTGGAGACATTCCCCAACAACACAAAGAACACCTCAGCAAAGGCTAAGAGATCTAGTAGCGCAAGACATGTAAGGAAATCTGCCGCGGCCCACACAGCTGACTTGAGGGTCCCGAGAGAGAGTAGCAAGAGATTAAGACAACAGACACAAAGACATAAATAAAAAGCTGGGACCAAGCCGGGCTCGGTGGCTCAGCCTGTAATCCCGCGCCTTTGGGAGGCTGAGGTGAGTGGATTGCCTGAGCCCGCGAGTTCGAGACCCGCCTGGGCAGAGAGACCTCATCTCTACAATAAATCAAAAAATCAGCAGGGTGTGGTAGTGCATGCCTGTAATTCCGACTACGTGGAAGGCTGAGGTGGAAGGATCGCTGGAGCCCAGCAGGTCGAGGCTGCGGTGACCGGGAGTGGCCACTGCATTCCTGTCTGGGTGACAGAGTGAGACTCCAACTCAAAAAAAAAAAAAAACTGGGACCAGGTGGGACACTACCATCTGATGGAGGAGAAGTGGTCCTGAACTAGCTCAGCACGTTTATTTTATAATCAAGCACAAAGGAAGATGGAAAGGATTCAAGGTCTATGAGGGAGCTATAACAGAAATTCATTGCTACCTAAATGGCGAGCTGTTCCGTGTTATCTTGTTGTAGCTAAGGCTTTATCTGTACTATGTGCACCCAGATGTATGTGCACCTGAGACACCCTTCCATGTAGCAGGCTGCATCCCTTGCTCTTTGGCTAGGATGCAGAGCCACCAAACAAGACCTTGCCTTCACTTGGGGCCTTGCCTTGCTCAAGATCTGCGATTCAGACAGCACTCATTCGCTCCCCACAGAAATCTCAAAACTTTGACTAACCACTAAGCTAGCTGAGCAGAGACTCTAGTGGCCACACACAAAAAGAATACAGACGTAACAGTTTATTCAGAAAAGTCACTAAACAAATAGCAACAACAACAAATGAGGTGGGAGGGATGGAATCTGATTCTCAGAAAGCCATATTGTATTGTTTTAAATGTCCGGTCCTTAACAAAAAAAAAAATGAAGAGACCTCGAAAGAAACAGGTAAGTAGGATCTATATATGAGGTGGGCTTTCCTACATCATCACCTTAAGCATTTTTCCATCAGTCATAATCAACCCCACAATGTTCTTTGACATCACTTATCAAAGCCCTTGGGCCACGTCTCCTTCAAGCTGTTTGCAGACAAAGTTCCAAAGACAGCAGAAAGTGTTTGTGCTTTGAGCTCTGGAGAGAAAGGATTTGGTTATAAGAGTTCCTGCTTTCACAGAATTATTTCAGGGTTTATGTACCAGGGTGGTGACTTCACACACTGTAAAGGCAAGTCCATCTATGGGGAGAAATTCGATGATGAGAACTTCATCCTGAATCATACAGGTCCTGGCATCTTGTCCATGGCAATGCCGGACCCAATGCAAAAAGTTCCCAGGTTTTTGTCTGCATTACCAAGATATACACAGGGAGCATGGAGTGGGAGATGAAAGAAAGTGTAAAAACACTGCCTCACCAAATGGAGACTATCAATAAAGGGGTGGAAATTATTTTTTAAAAATAGAAATTCTTGTATTGAAAAATACAATAACTGAAGTGAAAAATTCACTAGAGGGCCTTAACAGAAGATTGAAGCTGGCAGAATAAGAAGCGGTAAACTTGAAGACAGGTCCAGTGAAATCATCTAGTCTGAGGAAAAGAATTAAAAAATAATAAAAGTGAACAAAGCCTCAAAGATCTGCAGAACATCATAAAGCATACCAATAAATACACAATGGAAATCTCAAAAGGAGAGAAGAGAGAAAAAGAGAAAGAGTATTTAAAGAAATCGTGGACCAAATAATTTCCAAATTTTATGAAGAAAGTTAAACTCAATGAACTCCAAGTAGGATATACTCAAAGATGTGCTTATCAGACACATCATAAACAAACTACTAAAAGCCAAAATAATCCACACAGAACAGGAAATGTAGGAAAGAGTTTGGTATGCATAGAGTTTTGGAGCCAGTAGCAGTAGATACAGTATAAGCTGGTTGGGATCAGATTACCAAAATAGTCCAGGCTTGAAGTGATAAAGGCCTGAACTAAAATAGCAACAATGAAAATCAAAAATAAAGGATAAGGTAAAACATTACAAAGGTCAAATTAATAGACCTGGAGATGAATGCCATGGGCAGAGTACATGGGAAGCATTGGGGAAAAAACCCAGATTTTCAAGTCTCAGGTGTTGCAAGATGGCAGCTCCATCAGAAATAGGGAATCCAAAAACTGTTGATTAGAAAAGAAGAAGAAAGATGAACCATCTTATCTGCGAATATGAGGACTGAAGCCCTGAATATACAAGTAGAAACCACTGAGAATTTGGAAATGTGGCACTGAGGGAGACTTGGGATAGGTTTCAGTCCTGGTTGACTCCTGTTCCCCTGGCATCCCATTCAGTTTAGCATTTGTCTCAGACAACAGTGTGCTAGTTTGGGAAATTAAGTTCCATGGCCACCCTATCACTGAGGGAAAAGTAAAAAGATCAGGGAAGAGCCCACAGGACAGACCATTGAGCAATGCCCATGCATGGTTAAGGGAGGAGGAGTAAAATTCAGTTACAGGAACAAGAAAACAAAAAAGTAACAGAGAGCCATGATGCAGTGGGGCCTTCCCACTTGGATTCAAATTCCATTTCTGCCACCATTTCTGTAATTTCAAGTGATTTGACCTCTCTGTGCTTCCATTTTCTCATCTGTAAAATGAGGATAATAATAGCATTGTTGTGAGAGAGAGTTTATACAAGTAAATATGCTACATTAGGGTCTCACACATAGTATTGTTCGCAGCCAAACTGTTGTGCATCTTCAATGAAGCTCTCTAAATGTTCCATGAATGGATAGAGTCAGAATCAAGATCTTATGCTGGGAGCCAGAAAATAAGAATTCTAGAATTCTACAGAAGGCAAAATCCAGATGATTAATACTTGAGGTCCAGGGTCAGTGGAGTCTCCTGAAGCCTAAAAAAAGGTGATGGCGACTGGCACTTGATAAGGATAAAGAAAAGATTGGGTGGGCTTGAGGGACCATCAGGGGAAGAAGGGAGCAGGTTAAATGGTTAATTCATCAATATTCTCGCATAATGAAATGTTTTAGTTACCCTCATAGTGTCCAGGAGACAAAATTAGGACAGCCCATTATTAAAAAGCATTAGCAAATTACACACACACACACACACACACACACACACATACACAAAACCTAGAGAGAGATGCAAAACATCTTTACTATCCCACATTGTCATCCTTCATTTCATTCAGTTCACCTCAGATAAGCACCTATATATTCTCTCTCTCTCTCTCTCTCTCTCTCTCTCTCTCTCTCTCTCTCTCTCTCTCTCTCTCTCTGTCTCTGATCTCGGCCCTTTTCTACCTCTTTACTTCCTTCTAAGTCCCAGCTCCATTCACGGGGGCAATGTTTCTGTATAAGCAAGCTTCAGGAATTTCTAATCTTTCTCAAGTTCACATTAACTGCCTCATAGAGCAAGCTTTTGATTTCTTATTTTACAAAAAGATCCCCTCGTATTCGAGATGAGAGAAGAAATAGAAAATGTGAGGGGCAAAGAAAACCCGGTCCCACCAGGCAACCATTTTAAGTACTAAGTTTGGCTAAGCCTCTAGAAGAGTGTCTGAATGTGGGAGTCCCCTAACAAATGTTGGATGGATGAATAAATGAATAAGTACAAACTCCAAATAAAAGCATGACTAACTTAAACAATAATGACTATAGACATTTGTCTTAGTCCTTCCTTTTTCTGTTGCTGCAATAGAATACCAAAGACTGGGTAGGTTATAAACAATAGAAGTTTATTTGGCTTACATTTTTGGAGGCTGGGAATTCCAAGATCAAGGGGCAACCGCCATCTGGCTGCATTATTCCATGACAGAAGGTATCACATGGCAAGACAGAAAGAAAAAGAGAGCTAACTGTATCCTTTTATCAGGAGCCCACTCTAGCAATACTAACCTGATCTCCTGAAAATGGCTCTGCCTTCATGACCAAATCACCTCTGAAAGGCTCTACTTCTTAATACCATCAAATTGGCAATTAAATTTCAACATGAGCTCTGGAGGGAGGAGACATTCGAACAAGAGCGACATTCATGATAGTCTCCCTGAGACTTATGCTTGCTAACTCACTTTCCATGTTAGATTGGTTACATTAAAAGTCCCAGTTTTTCACACCTCCCTGTAACCACACCCTTTGATGGTATCTCCCCACACTGACTTTGGACTTGACCGTGTGACTTGCTTTGGGCAGTGACAAAGCAGCAAACTTGACTAAGCAGAAACTTGAAAAAGCACATGCACATTAACTACCACTAGCATGAGAACAAGCCTTAGCTAGCCCACTGGAGGGCTATGAAAAACACGTGGAAGACAAATGAACTGTCCCTGTCAAGGTCATGCTAGACCCACCACCCACCAGCCCACCCACACAAGTGCAAGACAGAATCCACTGAAGATCAGCAGAACCTTCCAGCTGAACCTTCAACTCATGAGATATAATAGCTATTCTTTTAAACCCCAACGTTTTGGGATATCAAGTAGCAATAGCTCACTGACACACTTTCAACCTTCAAATTCTCATCTGGCTACAACACTGGATTGAGAGCCTCCTTGTCACACCACTTTAGAAGACACCACTCACATCACAATCTGTGTTATGCCATGCAGAGCCTGTGTGGCTCTATGCAGCAGCACTGCTAGGAGAGTACCAGAAAAGGTAAAACCCTGTCTCTCCTGCTTGCCCTTCACCTTTTCATTACATAGAGAGAGAGGGGGAACAAAGTCAAAGGCGGCTTGAGCTACCAAGACTAACTGCATATTGCAAAAGGAAACATTTCCAAACAAGTTTCAGCTCCTAAGCATTTTACCCACAGAGAACATTATAAATAATGCTTGCGTGCATGCATGCTTGTGTGTGTATGTATATACACATATATATGCACATAGATACGCATGTATATCTATATGGCTTTTAATGAATCATTGCAAGGGGACATTTTGAATGTTAAAATGATGTGAATTTCCACACTCCTTCTACCTGACTTTCCAGGCACCAGCCCCATCAATCTCAAAACCCTGACACCAGGCAGTTCATTGTTTTTCAAATTTACAACATTTTTCAGTCCATTGTTTTTAAACTGTCACCCTCAGTGGGTAGCTAGCACAACTCATTGCTACTCTCAGCTCCCACTGAGCTCATCGCCCTAGGAGTGATGTGCTAGCAAAATTTTCAGCTGACTGATCTCCAGGATGGTAAATACTCTCTGTGTGCTTTCTTTGGTGACATCATTAGTTTTTGTCCTCCACCCTTTCCCCAAACAGAAATCATTAAGATTGTGATTGACTGCCCCAAACACAGATAATGAAAATGAGGAAAATTGAAAATAGAACCCGGTCGTTCTATCCAACCTCTCAGTGGGATGGAAGACTAACAACCCTCCCAGACACCCCAGTGGCTTTACGCCATCGCTAACAGAAATGTCCCCTAATCTTGCAGCGTCTATCTGGCCTCTTAAGAGACTGCTCTCTGTCTGATTCTCAGTGTAAACAGGCTTATTCGGATCTGCTGAGTGTTCTTGTTTGCTTTCTGAAATGCACTACGGGCTTCATTCTCATCTCAGGAGATCATCAAATAAGATGATTTCTCCCAGGGTTCTTTTTTTTTTAAGATGTGGGGTACAATTCAGGGTTAGGTATACAAACGTTGATTATGTAGGTACCCTCGTTGATGAGGTGTGCCCCTCCCTTCCCTAGCAGTTTCCCTCAACTGCCAATCCTCCCCACCCTCCCCTGGCAGTTTCCCACTACTGCCTTCCCTTTCTTACAGTATTATGATAATTGTTCAAGGTCCGCTTATGAGTGAGAACATATGGTACTCTGTTCTTTGTATCTGTGATAGATCACTTAGTATCATCGACTTTAAATCCATCCAGGTTGCTGTGAAGTCCTTATATTTGTCCTTTATGGCTGCATAATATTC
Source organism: Carlito syrichta (assembly GCF_000164805.1). Lineage (NCBI taxonomy): Eukaryota > Metazoa > Chordata > Mammalia > Primates > Tarsiidae > Carlito > Carlito syrichta. Next base: position 56,052 of record NW_007241509.1, read on the forward strand.
CATTTTGTATATGTACCACATTTTTTAAATTCAGTCCAGCTTTGATGGTCAGCATGGTTGGTTCCATGTTTTTGCTGTTGTGAATAGAGCTGCAACAAACATGCGTGCACAGGTATCTTTTTTGTAGAGTGATTTGAGTTCTTCCGGGTATATACCCAGTAGGGGAATTGCTTGGTCATATGGAAGGTCAATTTCTAGTTCATTCAGAAATCGCCACACTGTCTTCCAAAGAGGTTGTACTAGTTTGCATTACCACCAGCAGTGTAGAAGCATTCCTTTTTCTCTGCATCTCTGCCAGCATCTGTTGTTGTTTGTTTTGTTCATGATGGCCATTCTTACTGTCTCCCAGGGTTCTTAAAGTAACCGCATGGGGTTCAATGAACATAGAAGTCAGTTCCTACTCCCTGTCCTTGTTGGGTTTTGGGTATGATTTAGGGGTGGACAGTGCGCCCTGGGGAATGGAATCCGAAAACAGGACCAGCTGACTCCCCTAACCAAGGGTGTGGCTCCCCACAGGTCACAGTTAATGTCTGAGTCTCGTGTTCCTCATTTCCAAAATGAGAATTTAGATGATCTCTAAAACTCCTTTTAACACTGAAAGCTTATTGTGTCACCCACAGATTTTTCACAGTATTTCCTTTTTACTACAGCAGAGTACAGCTTATTTCAACAGTTACGGCAATTCCAATTAGTTCATTTTCTTACATAAATCGTTTACCTGTATAAAATTTTCATGAGTATTCTTCTAGTTTCCCATTCCATCTTAGGGTTGGATGGATTGAAAAGTAATTGAGTGATTCAATCATTCAACAAGCATTTACCAAGCACTTATTATATGCCAGGCCCTAGGCCAGAGGCTTGGGAAAATAAAATAAAAATGATTATAATATTGATGTTCCTAATTATTTCAGTACAAAAACACTGAGTGGGAAACCAGGCCTCAGCCTCAACTCAAGGCATACTTCTAGTCTAGCAAAATGTTTTACTCAACAGACCTGGTGTCATACCAGATCCAAGGAGAGGCAAAAACCTTTTGCCAAATGCAAACACCTTCTGGTTCATTCTAAAGAGATCATGTGAAAGTGATTCGCATTCTGAGAACTGTTTGCATTCATTAAAATGCTGCGCACAGTGTCTGGTATAGTAGAGAAGAGCTACTCTGATTGCCAGCTTTCTATCCTTCCTTTCTCTAAATTTGACTTTTCTCTCATTCCTTCTACCCCAACTGTCCTCAAAAGAAGCACGATTACAGTAGCAGGATCTCCAGGTCTCTTCTTCGTCCACCACTTTCAACAAGGATGAAAGCAATTGCCTTCTGTGGTTCTAACTTAACCTCATTTTGCAGCCTCTGTTCAGTATATGCTTATGCCAAAACAACCTGAAAACCAAGTAGGTGATAGGAAATCTGGTATTATCCATAGGTTGCTGAGGGATCATATTAAGAAAGTTACAAAAGCCTGATATTACCAGGAAGTCCAACAAACTCACATTGGCAGAAAAATTCTGCATCTATTACTCTCCACTCACTGACAAGTTTCATCAAGATGGAATCCATTGTGACCATGTATTTACATAGCAAATTTTCCTCTGTTTTTTGATGCTTAGACTAATTAATTTAGAACACAACTCAAATCTCCAGCGCCCCTCCCCCATAGGAACTAGGTCTATTAGAATGAAAACCTTGCTTTTCCAAGTATAATGAGGGCTCATTAGTTGTTGTACATAAGTCATTAGAAAAGATAATTTACCACACGGAGAAAAGAAATAACTCAAATGACTTTGAAACACAGTATTTGGGTTGTACTTACTTAATGAGTTATATTCTAAGGGCAAGAAAAAACACAAAACCTTAAACTGTATCCAACCATCTACTAGTTAGTAATAATACTGATATTGTTATTTTTAACTATTTATATTTTTAGATATTGTAGGGTAAAGCTATAAAAATATGTTATTATTAGGAATTTAGATTTTCACTGAAAAAGACAGAAACCAATATATAATATTTTAAGTTAACTAAAAACCCTATTAAAGTTAAATTAGAACTGGAAATTTCAGAATGAATTTAAGGGTTTTTAAATACATCTTTTTAATACACATTTTCTAGCTCTTGTCTACTAAAAAGACTTAAAAGCAATAACTGCTTATTAATGAACACATTTTTATTTTTAATTTTTTTATTTCAGTAGCTTTAGGGGTGCAAGTGGTTTTTGGTGGCATGGATGAATTATATAGTGGCAAGTCTGGGCTTTTAGTGTACCTGTCACCTGAATAGTGTACCTTGTACCTGTTGGGTACATGTCCTCCCTTTCTGAGTCTCCAGTGTCCATCATACCACCCTGTATGCTTTTGGGAACCATAGCTTAGCTATGTTATAAGTGAGAACATGTGGTATTTGGTTTTCCATTCCAGAGCTACTCCACTTAGGATAATGGCCTCCAGTTTCGTCCAAGTTGTTGCAAAATACATGATTTCATTCTTTTTTATGACTGAGTAGTACTCCGTGGTGTATATATACCACATTTTCTTTATCTACTCATTGGTTGATGGGCATGTAGCTTGAGTTCATATCTTTGCGATTGTAAATTGTGCTGCAATAAATGTACAAGTGAAGAGATCTCTTTGTATAATGATTTCTTTTCCTTTGAGTAAATACCCGATGGTGAGATTGCAGAATTGAATGGTAGATCTGCTTATAGTTCTTTGAGAAATTGCCATACTGATTTCAATACAGATTGTACTAATTTACATTTTCACCAACAGTGTATGAGTGTTTCTCTTTCACTGCAATCATGCCAACATCTATTGTTTTTTGACTTTTTCATGATAGCCATTCAACTGGAGTGAAATGGTATCGCATAGTGGTTTTAATTTACATTTTCCTGTGCTTTGTCGTGTTTAGCTTTTTAAAATATATTTTTCAGCCATTTATATATTATTCTTTTGAGAAACATCTGTTCATGTCATGTCATTTGCCCACTTTTTAATGGGATTTTTTTGTTTATTTTCTTAATGATTTGTTTGAGTTTCTTATAAATTCTGGGTATTAGTCCTTGTTGGATGTATAGTTTGTGAATATTTTCTCCCACACTGTAGGTTACCTCTTTACTTTGTTGATTATTTCTTTTGCTATACAGAAACTTTTTGTTCAATTAAGTTCCATTTATTTATTTTTGTTTTTATTGCATTTACTTTTGTAGTCTTGGTCATAAATTATTTGCTTAGGCCAAAGTTCAGAAGAGTATTTACTAGATTTTCTTCCAGGATTTTTATGGTTTCAGGTCCTATATTTAAGTCTTTAATCCATCTTGAGTTAATTTTTGTATATGGTGAGAGATAAGAATCCAGTGTTTTTTAAATGTGGCTGTCCAATATTCCCAGCACCCTTTATTGAATAGGATATCTTACTCAACAAATGCAATTTTTAAAAATGTCTGTTTTATCAAAAATCAGTTGATTGTAGGCATTAGGCTTTATTTCTGGGATTTCTATCCTGTTTCATTGGTCTGCATGTCCACATTTGTAGCAGTACCATGCTGTTTTGGTCACTATAGCCTTGTAGTATAATTTGAAGTCAGTTAATTGATGCCTCCAGCTTTGTTCTTTTTGCCTAGTATTGCTTTGGCTATTTTGACTTTTTGTTGTTGTAGTTGTTCCATATGAATATTTGGATTTTTTTCTAATTCTCTGAATAATTATGATGGTAATATGAAAGGGATTGCATGGAATCTGTAGCTCTCTTTGGGCATGACCATTTTAACTACTGATTCTTCTAATCCATGAACATGGGATGTTTTTCATTTGTTTGTGTCATCTATGATTTCTTTCAGTGTTTCATAGTCTCCTTGTAGAGATCTTTCACCTCCTTGGTCAAATATATTCCTAGGTTTTATGGAGTGTTTTGCAGTTATTGCAAATGAGATTGAGTTCTTGTTTTAATCCTCAGTTTAGTCATTATTAGTATAAAGCAGTGTTACTAATTTGTGTAGGTTGATTTTGTAACCTGAGACTTTACTGAATTTATTTATTAAATCTAGGAATCTTTTGGAGAAGTATTTAGGGCTTTTTAGGTAAGATCACACCATCAGCAGACAGAGACAGTTTGACTTCCTCTTTTTCAACTTGGATGCCCTTTATATCTTTCTCTTGCCTGATTGCTCTGGCTAAGACTTCCAATATTGTGTTAAAAGTAAGTGGTGAAAGGGAGCACCCCTATTGACTAGATGTGGGATTCAAATATTATATGCCATTGTAAGGAATCAGGACTCCTTGTAGAAAAAACTGATTTAGGGTCTGGAGCAAAAAATGCACAAGATAAGCGTAAAGTATTTGGTCTCTCCAAAAAGCAAGAAAGTTGTCAAAGTTTTATGAGACTCTTCAAAAGGTCATAGAAAACAACTTAAGGGAGCTCCCACTGGCCATAGATGGGACAATATGATCATCAAAAAGAACAATGATCGCAATTGATTGGAATATTGAATATATAAAAATCCGTGGTGAAACTTTTTTCTGAAATTTTTTTAAAAGACAAAAGAAAAACTCTTTGAAAAGAACGAATTTGGAATTTCTCTCTCTTTTTTTTTTTTTTTTGAGTTGGAGTCTCACTCTGTC
>NW_007241509.1:60936-61745 GCF_000164805.1 Carlito syrichta
TGATTTATTGTAAAGATGAGGTCTCGCTGCCCAGGCGGGTCTCGAACCCGCGGGCTCAGGCAATCCACTCACCTCAGGCTCCCAAAGGCGCGGGATTACAGGCTGAGCTGCCAAGCCCGGCTCAAATTTGGAATTTATCTTGACTTTCTTATTTTTAAAAACTATATTTTAGAACATCAAATGTTGTCTAAAGTAGAAGTAGAGAAAACTCTCTTTACAGAAAAATTTCCACTAATAAAATTAGCAGGAATTACTACACTTTTTTAAAAAGAACCACCATTTTGCAACCTCTAATGTTGTTGGGAGCCAACATCTATAGCTACATGGCTGAGGCCTGTAAAGGCCCATCTGGAAGATCGCCTCTGACATAGGATATCAGTTATACCTATGATATTGGCATGTGATTAGTGACCAGTGAGCATACATGGCAGTAAAATTTATAAGTAAATCTCTATACATCTGATGGAAAGTTGCACAGTAAGAATTATTTTATATGACCTTGTCCCTTCTAAGTTGTACTTCTTCCTAGATATTTTTTTACTTCTATTTCCTTGTAGACTGGTTAGTCAGCTCTTGTTCCCAAAGGCAGTTTCTCCTAGGATTAAGATTAGAAACTAAATTATCATAATAGTTTTATTGCCCTGCCCCTAGCCAGGCAGGACGTTTTTCTAGTTTTGTTACATGCCGGAACTCCGTTTGCTTCAGCCCGAGGTCATTGTCATGGTAACCGTGCAGCCCATTATCCAAGAGTGTGACAGTTACTATTTGATTTTTAGAATAGACTTGTTTGGATAAAACATACATTTAAG
>NW_007241510.1:0-788 GCF_000164805.1 Carlito syrichta
GAGTGTGACAGTTACTATTTGATTTTTAGAATAGACTTGTTTGGATAAAACATACATTTAAGATGATACAATTTCCATCGAAAAGATTTAAACAGTAATAAGCATTCATAGAAAACTTTTAAGTTTTGTTTAAGCCTTTAAGTTTCCTTTTCTCAGATTATGACTTTAGTTTCTATTCCTGTAGGCCAATTTTAAGTATACCAAAATTTTCCCAATGGTGCTGTTTTTGCTTCTAATATGACAATAGGAAATTTTACACATAGCCTTGTATTAATATACTAGGAAAAAGGATTTAAGTTTTGGGTTAAATCACTAGATCATATAAAAATTATAGTTTAGACATATGAAATTCATATGAATTATAGTAAAGTTTGGTAGTTTAAGAATAAGTTTTAACTGACTTATAAGGCATTACGTTAAATCGTAATAGGATAATAGTATAACTAACAGCTAAGTCATTTAAGTAAACTTATAGATTATAGTATAGTGCTAAGTTGATAATATTAATTGTTAAAAATATTTGGAGTCAGTGAACTTGGATTGAACCTAGAGTTAACTCAGAAAAGTTTTTTTGTATTAATCAGGGTTTAGAACAAAGAGTATAATATGAATGATTTATTGCACACTATGGAAGACATTTTGAACAATTGAAATTGTGCACCTGTGACCTTGATGTGAGTTTTGTGAAGCACGTCAGGCATCATGGAGTTTGGATTGTCTGCTTGGAACTTGCAAGTCTTGTGATGGTCTTGTGATGCATAATTTGTAAACCGCAATATACATCATGG
>NW_007241511.1:0-1296 GCF_000164805.1 Carlito syrichta
AGCATCTATGTTCATCAAAGATATTGGCCTGTAGTTCTCTTTCTTTGTTGGATCTTTACCTGGCTTGAGTATCAATGTGATGTTGGCTTTGTAAAATGATTTGGGGAGAGTTCCATCTTTTTCAATCACCTGGAATACCTTCAGTATGATTGGTATCAGCTCCTCCTTAAATGTCTTGTAGAATTCTGCTGGAAAGCCATCTGGACTGGGGCTTTTTTTTGTAGGAAGTTTTTCTATTACGTTGTCGATTTCCTTGATTGTTATTGGTCTATTTAGGGTCTCAATTTCTTCTTGTTCCAACTTAGGTAGGTTGTGTGATGTCAGAAAGTCCTCCATTTCCTTAAGGTTTTCCAGTTTGTTTCCATACAAGTGTACGTAGTAGTCTCTAATGATCTTTTGTATTTCTTCAGGGTCAGATGTGACTTCATCTTTTGTGTTTCTGATTGTGCTTATTTGATTTTTTTCTCATTTTTTTCTTGGTCAGTCTAGCTAGGGGACCATCAATCTTGTTTACCCTTTTGAAGAACCAGCTTTTTTTTCATCGATTTTTTTATATTATCTTTTTGTCTTCTATGTCCTGGATTTGGGCTTTTATTTTTTGATCTGGATTCCTCTGTTGAAATTAGGTTTTTGTAGTCTTGCTTTTCCAGCTTCTTTAGGTGTCATGTTAGGTTGTTAAGTTGTGTTCCTTCCATTTTCTTCATGGGTGTTTGTAGGGATATAAATTCCCCTCTTACTACAGCTTTCAAGGTGTCCCAGAGATTTTGGTAGGATGTTTCTTCATTTTCATTTGTTTCCAGGTATCTCTTGATCTCTGTTTTGATTTCATCATTGACCCAGGAGTTGTTTAACATCATGCTGTTTAGTTTCCTTGTCTTTATGGGTTTTGGGGGACTTTGTTGTTGTCAATGTTTATTTTTATTCCACTGTGGTCCGAGAAGGTGCATGGTAGAATTTCAGTCGTTTTAAATTTGCTTATGCTTGATTTATGGCCTATTAAATTTGCTTATGCTTGATTTATGGCCTATTAAATGGTTGTGAGTGGGGAATTAAAGTCCCCAGTTATGATGGTGTTAGAGTCAATATCTTTCTTAAGTTTTCCTAGAAGTTCCTTTATGAAAGTTAGCGCACCTGTATTGTGTGCATATATGTTTAGGATAGATATTTCTTGTTGATGGATTGAGCCTTTTATCATTATCTAGTGGTCTTCTGTATCTTTTTTGATTTTTAATAGTTTGAAGGGTATTTTGTCTGAAATTAAGAGCACTACTCCTCCTTTCTTTTGTATTCCGTTCA
>NW_007241511.1:2110-3197 GCF_000164805.1 Carlito syrichta
CGATCTTCTCATTTGTTGTCTTGCAGGGGTTCTCTGAATCTCTTTTGTTTGAATTTTTTCATCTTTGATGAGATGAGGGAAGTTTTCTTGAATGATTTCATGAGATGTTTGTTCTAGTGTGGCCTCTGTTTCTCTCTCTGCCTCAGGAAGGCCAATTAATCTTAGGTTCGGTATCTTGAAGTGATCATTCATTTCTTGCAGGTTTTGTTCTGTCTTTTTGAGCTTCTTTTCTATGCTTTTGACATTTTGGGTTAGTTCTGTGTTTTGGTCTTCGAGCTCCAAGATTCTTTCTTCTGCTTGGCTAATTTTGCTTTCATGCTTATTAGTTTATTTATTTCCATTACAGTATTCTTTACTGCTGTTATTTCTGACCACAACTCCTTCCTATTTTCCTCTTGTCTCTCCTCAATTTTTTTAATTCTCTCTATTAATGTCTTGATGTCTTTGTTTGTTGCATGTGACCAGTCATTCTGGGGGCTCTTCATTGTTTGTTTTCCTGAAACTGTTTTCTCAGTGTCTGTTTTACCAGGGGTCTGTGTGAGTACCTATATTCTTCGTTTGATTTTTCTTCATTTTTGCAGTTTTTTTCCCCTTCCTTCCTTTTTCCTTCCCTCCACATCACCGTGTTCTTTAATTCTGTTATTCAGGGGTAGAAGGATTGGTTTTACTTCTCTTTGTTCAATCTCCTGTTCTTTATGTATGCCTTCTTACTTTGTTCAATTCTGGAGTCGCACTGTAGGTTGGGGGTGGTCCTTTTTGCAGTTTTGAGATTTACTTAAGGGGGAAGCTGTGATTCAAAATCTATCTGCAGGTCCTAGTGTTTGCTGACAGGTGTATGAATAATCTGGAACTCACTTCTCACTTCCTTGGAATCTGTCCATGCAATGGGGCTGTAGTTAGGCTGGGTAGGTTATTCTTAAATGTGGGCATTTAAATAAAATGTGGTTAGCAGAGGGAAGAGAATGGAGCAGACAGTGGGTTGAAGAGGTGGGTGGAGAGATAGAGGAGTAAGGGGGGAAACAAATGAGTGTGCCAACAAATGGAGAGAGAGACCTATACTGAAACAGATAAAAACAATAGACCACAG
>NW_007241512.1:0-775 GCF_000164805.1 Carlito syrichta
TCAATAAAAAACACAATTCCATTCACAATAGCCACAAAAAAAATGAAATACCTTGGTATCTTCCTAACCAGAGACATGAAAGACCTTTACAATGAAAATTACAAACACTGCTCAAAGAAATCAAAGATGACACAAACAAGTGGAAAAATATCCCATGCTCATGGACCAGAAGAATCAACATTGTGAAGATGTCCATCTTACCTAAGGCAATCTACAAATTCAATGCAATACCCATCAAATTACCAGCAACATTCTTCTCCTGACCTAGAAAAGACAACACAGGAATTCATATGGAAATACAAACGTCCAAGAATAGCCAGAACAACCCTCAGCAAAAAAAAACAAAGCAGGTGGTATCACATTACCAGACTTCAAACTTTACTATAAAGCTACAATCATCAAAACAGCTTGGTATTGGTATAGGAACAGGCATATAGATCAATGAAATAGAATTGAGATTCCAGAAGCAAAATCTCAATTTCTCAACCAACTCATCTTCGACAAGGCCTCCACCACCTACCACTGGGGAGAGGAGAACCTATTCAGTAAATGGTGCTGGGAAAACTGACTGACCACATGCAGAAGATTGAAACAGGACCCCTATCTATCCCCATGCACAAAGGTTAACTCCAAATGGATCAGAGACCTAAATGTAAAACCTCAAACCATAAGAACCTTAGAAAATGAAGGAAATACCCTCATGGAAATTGGAACTGGCATCCAATTTCTGATAAACCCGAACCCACAGGTCATAGAGAGAGATAGACAGTGGGAC
>NW_007241513.1:0-40586 GCF_000164805.1 Carlito syrichta
GTGCTGAAAAGAAAAAAACAAACAACCCCATTATCAAATGGGCAAAAGATATGAACAGACACTTCACAAAAGAAGACATCCGAGCAACCAACAAACACATGAAGAAATGCTCAACCTCACTAATCATCAGGGAGATGCAAATCAAAACCACACTGAGATACCACCTAACTCCAGTCAGAATGGCAATTATCAACAAGTCAAAAAATAACAGCTGCTGGAGAGGGTGTGGTGAAAAGGGAACACTTCTACACTGTTGGTGGGAGTGTAAACTAGTGCAACCTCTGTGGAAAGCAGTGTGGCAATTCCTAAAAGCTCTAAAAATCGACCTTCCATATGACCCCGCAATCCCTCTACTGGGAATATACCCTGAAGACCTCAAATCACTCTATAAAAAAGATACCTGCACACGTGTGTTTATCGCAGCATTGTTCACAATAGCAAGAACCTGGAAACAACCATGCTGCCCATCAAAAGAAGACTGGATTAAAAAAATGTGGTACATATACATGATGGAATACTACGCAGCCATAAAAAAGAACAAAATCATGAATTTCGCAGCAACCTGGATGGAACTAGAGTCTATAATACTGAGTGACCTCTCACAGAAACAAAGATCCAAGTATCATATGTTCTCACTCATATAATGGACCTTGAACATCCAATGTAATACTATAAGAAAATGACTGATGGTCCTGGGAAACTATGAGGGGGGGAGGGGGATGGGATTAACAGTAGCAAATATCTGTCTGGGGATGGGGAAACACCTCTTATCAGCAGGGTGCCTAAATGAAACGTAATTGTACACTTAACCCTTAACTGTACCCCACAAAACCATAATAAAAAATATTGATTAAAAAAAATCATCCTTTTTGTGTTTTTAGCATTTTCAAATACCAAACATCATAAAACAGCGGCAGAGTTATTCATATTTCCAATGTTGCATGTGTGAGCACAGTGGTTTTTCTCCTGTGTCGGAAGCTGCCCCGGGAAATTAGCTTGAAGTTTTGTGCTCCTGGAACCAGCCTGGCTGGGACCCCCAATACCCACCACTCGGTCTGGATTTGGGCACTTGCAAATCCCTCTGACCCAGGTGGAGGAGTGCAGACTATGTAGTTCATGTGTGGATTTGAATTTCTGATTTTTTCATTTACCCTGACTTTCAGGAAAACAAAGGAGATGTGCACAGGTACTGATGTATACCCATTACTGTCATGGTTGGGGAGACTCTCAGCAGCCCATGAGGGTCAGCAGAGAAGTAAGACAGTATCACTCATACTTTCTTTCCCCCTCTCCTGCAGCTGAGACAGGCATCTGGTGGGGCAGAAGGGGCTGTGGGGCAAGGAGGATTCTCAGAAAAGTAAAGAAGTAGCTTGGTTTTCACACTTGCCACTTTCTTCAGTCACAGTCTCAGCCCCAGGCAGGCCCAGGAATCAATGATAAATTCACAGGAAGTGTCATTCATGTGAAACTGGTCTCAGTTACCTCGCAGGGGTGAAAAGTCAAGGAGTACGAGCTGGGGACGTTTTGAAGTCAGGAAGCTTATGCTGCTTGGAAAATAAAAGCTTGAGAGGAGACCATTTTTTATCTTGACATTCCTCTGGGACACAGCCCTGGCCTGGTATTGTTTTATTTCGGAGTTTGCCAAAATAGAAAACAATAGCAATGAACCAAAAATGGGGAGGGGGAGTAGGAGGGAAAGGAAGTAAAGATCTCCCCAGACCTGAAGCATCCTACCCCCACCCCATCTCCAAGATGAACTCTTAAGCTGACCTGTCGCAGTAAATAAAAATAATAGAACATCTGTTTATGTTTCACCTCCACCTTTTAAATATTCGATTGCAATGCATATTTTATAAGGCTCTAGAGTATAAGGTATTCAGGCACAAGGGTTCTAGCCATTGTTCCTAAGGATGGATCTGCACACATCCTGCAGTGTTTCACCACAGCATCACACAGGCTGACAGGTCCAGGGGTGGTTTCAGGGTCACCTGTGCCGAGGCTCTCTGTTTGATCACACTTCATTCGGCCTTCTGGGCCTTCTTCCGGGGCCTCCTAGGGTTTTCTCCTAGGGCCACCTGCATTCTTCCATGAAAATTCCAGCTTCAGCAAGACCTGCTAAATGAGTATAACAATAACTCCCACTCTCAATATCTGACCTTCAATGTCTACTCAGGTTCCTTGGCCTCCACCACCCCCAGGATGCCTGGTCACCCTGGCCTGCCTTCAGCAAGAATCCCATTGGGTGGGCTTAGCTGGAACTCCCTTAGCCCTGTTGTGTCTTCTTAAGTCATTTTCCATCCACTGACCCTCATCCTGCCCCCTGGCTAGAGATCCCCACTTGCCCCAGAATTGAGGCCAGTCTCTGTCCCCCATGGTAAGACCCTATTGCCATGGTCCCCATACTGTTTAGGATAGTCTTGAGTGAAGTCTTCCAATCCATGCTTTAATAAGCGTCACAGCATATGTTTTCTTTAATGCCTGGACAGCCGTGTGTGGCTCAAATCCGTTTGCATCAGGAGAGCATGGAGTTGCCTCTACCCAGGTGTGGTGCAGAGACTTAAATATGGAAAGGCCAAAGAAACAGGACAGAAGCCCCAGGAGGTAGGGCCTGACTGAGTGGACTCTGCAGGCTTCAGGGTCTGGCCTCGTCAAAGCCTCGTACATTAACTCACTGGTTGAGCAAACAGGATTCCCCACTGTCAGTACTCCACACCAACATCTTAAAAAATGAAATCAGTCAATGAATGCAACGTCAGCAGGAGAGCTTTTGGCTGCAGAGATCACGTGCCATTTGTGACTGGACACAGCAGAAAGGCAAGGTCAAGTCCATCTGCCTTGGGGACCATCCCAACCACTTTTTGTTCCCACTGCCCTGTCACTGTCTACAGATTTTCTTCCTGAAGCATGCCAACCCCATCTGGTTCCTGGAACAAGCCATCCCCATCAGGCCCCTGTAACACTCTGCCCCAATCTTGCACCAGGGACATGCCATCTCCACCCAACCCTGGGAACACACACACTGTCCTCTCCTGGCCCTTGGAACACGCTGTTCCCATTTGGCCCCTGGAACACATCATTCCTATCTGGCTCTTGGAACATGCCATTCCCACCCAGCCCCTGGAACACACTGTCCCTTCCTGGCCCCTGGAACATGCCATCCACTCCTGGCCCATGGAATGCACCATTCCCATCTGGTCCCTGGAACACACCATCCCCATCCAGCTCCTGGAACACTGACCCTACCCGGCCCCATCTGGCCCCTGGAACACTGACCTCACCTGGCCCCTAGAACACAATGTCCTCTTCTGGCCCCTGGAACACGTTGTCCACTTCTGGCACATGGAACATGCTGTCCCCTCCTGGCCCTTGGAACATGCTGTCCACTCCTGGTCCATGGAACACACCATTCCCATCTGACTCCTGGAACATGTTGTCCCCATCCAGCTCCTGGAACATTGACCCTACCTTACCCAGCCCCTGGAACATGCTATCCTCATCTGGCCCCTGGAACACCGACCCCACCTGGCCCATAGAACACACTGTCCCCATCTGGCCCAGCCCACGTCCCTTCCAAGCACTGCCCCTCCAGGTGTCCTGACTTCTGTCCGCAGTGATTAATTTAGCCTCTCTTTGAGCTCAGCATATGCAGAACCATGCAGATGTGCTTTCTTATGTTTGGCTTTTTAGCCCTAGGACATGTCTGTGATTCAGGCATTTTGTTGCATGTGGATGTTGACTGTTTATTCTGCAACTGGCCCAACTTCCCCATAGCACTAATGGTTACAGTGTCTTTTTGAATAAACATAGAAATTGACCTTCCTGACCTTAAAGACTGAGACTTTGTCTTATCTGAGTTTCTTTCTCAGGAAACCAACCCTCAGGTCTATAGTGCCAAGAAAATAAAACTCACCAAATCACCACATCCAGACAATGAGACGCCAGACACTACCTGTTGGCCAACTCGTCTTCCTCACCCCTCCCAAGTTCACATGTTTTACCTTTCAGCCCCTCTATATAAACCCATGGCTTCAGTGGGACGAGGAGACAGATTAGAGAATGACTCTCCAGTTGATATCATCCCCCCCCAAAAGCCTTCTTCCCCAGCAATGTCTGTTGTCTCGATGACTGGCTTTCTCTCTGGTGAGCAACTGGACCCTAACTGAACCTCTGCACATTTGGCAACAATTTTTTTTTAAACTACTGAACTCTAAGAGGATACACACACAAAAGCATGCACACACACACACACACGCACTCACGCACACACACAGATGCTAGCACTTTTTTAAACATTTGGTTTGCAGCATTTCTCTCAGTCTACAGATTAAGTTAATTTGCTTAACATTGTCTTGAAAATCTGAAGTTTTTCATTTTAATGAAGTTGAGTGTATTAATTGGTACTCTTAAAAAAAAAGGTTTTGGTTTTTGGAGTCAAATCTAGAAGTCTTTGCCTAGCCTTTGAGCCATGAGACTTTTTTCCCCCAAAAGTTTATTATAGTTTTAGTTATCATCTCATGGCTTTACATATGTCTATTACCCATTTTGAGGTGATGTTTGTATAAGATATGAAACAGAGGTCAAGGCTCTTACTTATTTTTCTTTTTGCTAATATATATATATGACAGAAAAGTTCCCACAGTAGGAGGGGACCTGAAGGGGTTGCCCCCTTTGTGCTAATATTTTTAAAGAATTTTTTATGTTTACGCCAAAGCATGTTATATGTAGTTTTCTCTGGTTTCTTTCTTCTTCTGTGCTGTCTTTGATTTTATATCACAGTAATACCTTGATTTTAACCTCATTAAATGAATTGGAAGCATTTCTTCCTCTTTTGTTTTGTGGAAGAGCTCGCACAGACTGCTGATTCTTTTATAGAATTCTTCAGTGAAACCATCTGGACGTGGAGACTTCTTTAAGGAAAGTTCTAAAATTATGAATTTCATTTCCTTAATATTTACAGACCTATGCAAATTATCTACAATTTTTCCCCCTTATCTGTGAGGGATATATTTCAAGACTCTCAGGACATGCCTGGAACCAAGGAGAATATGGAGCCCTATGTATACTGCTTTTTACTATACACATATACATGTGATAGAGTGCAATTTATAGATTAGACAAAGTTAGAGAGCAACAGTGGTAACTAATAATAAGATGGAACAATTATAACAATGCAGTGTGATATAAGTTGTGGGGTCTATCTTTCTCAAAACACCTTGTTGTACTACCCACAAGTAACTAAAACTGCTAAAAGCCAAACTGTGGATGAGGGGGGACAACTGTATTTACTATTGGGTGAGATGCAATTTTTGTGTTTCAAGGAACTTTTAGTAGTCCAGTTTTTATGTGTGGAGGTGATCATAATATATCCCCCTATTGTCTGTCTGATGTCTGCAGCATTTGTAGTGAAATCCCATTATATTCTTTATGTTGATAAACAGTGTCTTTCTCTCTGTCAGTCTTGCTAGAGATCTATCAATTTTACCAACCTTTCCCAACAGCTAGCTCTTTGCTTCATTGCTTTTCTCTACTGCTTATTGTTTCTGTTTTCATATTTATCTGTTCCCAGTGTTACCCTTGTTATTTCCTTTCTACCAATTGCTTTGGGTCTGCTTTGCTCTTACTTTTCTTGGTTTTTGATTTGAGAGCTTTGATTGTTAATTTGAGCCTTCTTCAATGTTCTGAGGAGTGCATTTAGTGCCAGGAAATTTCCTTTATCACTGCTAACTGTGTTTCACAAGTGTTTATATATTGTATTTCTATTTCCATTCAGTTCGATGCACTGCTTGTTTCCTTTGAGACTTTCTGTGACCTGTGGATTATTTAGAAGCATATTGTTTAGTTTTCAAGTGTTTTGAGATTTTTCTGTCATCTTTCTGTCATTGACTTCTAGTGGTCAAACAAACATAGCATATAATGTATGTTATATATAACGTACTGTTAGATCTTAATTTTTAAAAAATAACCTACTAGATTAAATATTAATTTTTTAAAGTTTGTTGCAGTTTGATTCACAGTCCAGTATATAGTCCATCTTGGAATATGTTTCATGTGCTTGTGGAAAGAGCATGTATTCTTCTGTTGTTGGGTGGAGCATTCCATAAATGTGAATTCCATTCTGTTGACTGATGTCAGGGGCGCTTAATTCAACCTGACATGGATGGAGGTCTGGGCTCCTTACATAGCCTTTCTGGGCATGAATGGGGCCGGGGCCACAGTGTCTTTATGATGTTTCACTGAAACAGAGCAGTTATTGTCTTACAAAATGGACCCTTTCCTGGACCATTGGCAAGAAAGGGTAGACTTTTTAAAAAGTGTTTAGTAGTGGTAAAATACACATAATATAAAATTATCCATCATACCTACATTTAAGGGTATAGTGTCGGTGACCAGCACTGACCAAGGGTGGGTTAGGACCCGCACCGGAGAATCTGGACAGCGAGAAGAGACCACTCGGAGGCAGTTCTTCTGGGAACAGTCTGATCAGGACTGAAGCCAAATTTTATTCGGACTTCTTCCAACTTATATACCATTTTCTATACCCTCCAGCAGTGTGATAATCACTCACTGGGGGCCTACAAGTTCCGTGCTTTACAAACTATGCATCACAAGACCACCACGAGATCTGCAATTTCCAAGCAAACAATTCGAATTCCATGATGCCTGCCGTGCTTACATTAAGGTCACAGGTGCACAATTTCAATACAAATCGTTCAAAGTGTTTTCCATAATGTTCAATGAATCATTCATATTATACTCTTTGTTCTATACCCTGATTAATACAAAAAACTTTTCTAAGTTAACTCTAGGTTCAATCCAAGTTCACTGACTCCCAATATTTTTAACGATTAATATTATCAGCTTAACACTATACTATAATCTATAAGTTTACTTAAATGACTTAGCTGTTAGTTATACTATTATCCTATTACGATTTAACGTAATGCCTTATAACTCAGTTAAAACTTATACTTAAACTACCAAACTTTACTATAATTCATATGAGTTTCATATGTCTAAACTTTAATTTTTATATAATCTAATGATTGACCTTTAATACTATGCTATATCCTACTAAGCTAATACCTCATCATTAATTCTTTCATAAATCGTATAGTAACTATTACACTTGAATAATGTAGCAAAAGGAAACAAAACAGCAAGCATAAATTTAGGCAACTATGAGTGTATATGTATATATTTTATCCTAACAAGTCTACTCTAAAAATCAAATAGTAGCTATCACACTCTTGAACAAGGAAATGCATGGCTGCCAAGATGGCGGCCATGGGCTGAAGCAGACAGAGTTTCGGTAATTAACGAAATAAAAGAAAACGTTCTGCCTGGCTAGGGGCAGGGTGACAAAACTATCATGGTAATTTAGTTTCTAATCTTAGCCCTAGGGGAAACAGCTTTCCAAAGCTGACTAACCAGTCTACCAGGAAATAGAAGTTAAAAAATATCTAGAAAGAAGTAAAACTTAGAAAGACAGAGAGAAATAATTCTGCTATGCACTTTCCATCAGGTGTATTGAGATTTACTTATAAGTTTTACTGCCATGTATGCACACTGGTCACTAATCACACGCCAATATTATAGGTATAACTGATATCCTATGTCAGAGGCGATCTTCCAGATGGGCCTTTACAGGCCTCAGCCATGTAGCTATAGATGTTGGCTCCCAACAGTATAGTTTAGTAGTGTTAAGGCTGTTCACGCTGTTGTGCAGCCAGTCTCCAGAACTTGCAAACATCTTGCAAACTTGAGACTCCTTCCCCATTCAATAGCAGCTCCCCATCCCTCCCTCCACCAAGTCCCTGATGACCTCCCTCCTGCTTTCTGTCCCTGTGAACTCGACTATTGTAGGGATCTCATATCAGTGCCATCATATGGCATTTGTCTTTGTGTAAACTGCTTTTTTCACTCAGCATCATGTCCTCAAGGTTCACCATGTTGTAGCATGTGTTAGGCTCTCCTTCCTTTTTAAGGCTGAGTAATATTTCACTGTATTTATATGCCACACTTTGTTTATTTATCCACCTGTCATTGGGCAAAAAACAGGCTTTTGTTGTTTGTTTCTTGTCTGCACCGACTGGTGTGCCTTCTTCAGCTCCAAGTCTGGGAGATATAAGACAAAAGAAAAAACAAGGGGACTTGCTGCCATGTCACTTATTGGACCCTGAAGGGCTCTGGTCAGTTCACTTTATTCTCTCCATTTCTCCAGTCTTCTTATGTGTGTTATATATGTGATGTTCAGGTTTTAGTTGTACTTATTGAAAGAAATAAGGCCAAGTGAATGCACTGCATGTTCCAGGAAGGAGAAGTCCTACATTAATTTTTATGTCAGTTTATTATGAGTATAATACTCTTTCTGAAAAGGTTTCAAAAATATTCTAAAAATCTTATTTTTTTTTTACTAAGTTAGACAAGATTTTTTTAAAAAAGAAGTTAGGGCGGGCACAGTGGCTCAAGCCTGTAATCCCAGCACTTTCAGAGGCTGAGGCAAGAGAATTGCCTGAGTCTGCAGGTTCAAGACCAGCCTGGTGAACATGGTGAGACCTCGACTCTACAATAAAAAAAAAAATTAGTTGGGCATGGTAGCACATGCCTGTAGTTCCAGCTACTTGGAAGGCTGAGGCAGAATAATTGCAGGAGCCCAGCAGGTCAATGCTGGGGTGGCTGTGAGTGTGCCACTTCATTCCACCACCTGGGCAACAGAGTGAGACTCCAACTCAAAAAAAAAAAAAAGAAAAAGAAAAGAAACAAATTAATGTGCATACAATTTTACTTTTGAGAATTGAATTCTTTAAAGTCCTATAGTACTTAATTTGAAGATATTAAGTTTGTTTTTTAAAGGATCATACCTCCAAGGGCTCTTTCTTTCCACTACTCACAAATCTTGGTTTCCTTTGTTAATATCAGCTGTCTGGTGAGTGTCTCAAAGACCTTCATGGGTGTTGAATTTGAAACCAACTGACACTAATCTGTTATTGGATTGTGGCTTTCAGAATGACTGGGGGTAAATTCTTTCAAGATACTCCTAGACTACTTAGAGTCATAGATTTTATTGACTTTTGAACACTTCACAAAATTTAAACCTGCCAAAAAAATGATTTGTTATTTATTTTCAGTAAGAGTGCTGAGCTTCCCCACAGACCAAAGACAGGGCCACACAGCTCTTCACCAATCTGCAAAGCCTCAGAATGAGAAATGGGAGATGAGGTAGAGGTATTTTAAGAGACCAACAAAATTCACTCTGAAAAATCTTCCACTTGAAGGACAGTATGTATAAATAGATCCTAAATTTACATGCTCTTTCCCACAAGATTCACATACACTTAAAAAGAAAGACAACTCCTAAACTGAAAAATGTAATTTATGAGGACACTGTAAAACAGTTGGAGGCAATACTGAACCACCATGATTTGCCCGTCCTCTTGGGAAGAACGTTACGATAAAACCACAAGGCAACAGGTGTTAAAACAGTGCAGCTGAACACGTGTCTGGTTCCAAGGAAAAGATGGAAATAGAAATAAATCATGACAGCTTTTCTTGCTTCATTTTTTTCCCTCAAATATTAAAATATACAAAAATAAAAAATCCAGGTTGGCTTAACTTTTATTGCTGCAGGGTTAACATGAAATGTCTTCATGTTTGTCCTTAAATAAGGGAAAAGTCACAAGTAGTCCAGGCACCAGATCTTGAGTGGAGGGTCACTTCTAGGGACAGAATTTAATAAACGTCCTGTCAGATTCCTCCTCTTAAAATAAGGTGGTCTTGAACAATAAGGCCTGAGGATGTAGAACAGCAAATAGGTGCGAACCCTAATGCTTTGGTTTCTGGAGTTGACAATAGAACCTTTTCTGATTTGTGGAGTCATCTCCAAGTGCCCTTTTACATTCCAGCTGGATAACTGAGAGTCTCAGCCAAGACCAACAACAACACATGAATCAGCTCAGGGCACTGGTTAGTTATCTCTTTCTGCACAGTAAACTACACTCAAACTTACAACATATAACAACTGTTTTGTTATATCTCACAATTTGTGGATCAGGAATTCAGGCAAAGCTCTACTAGGGTTTCTGTTGCTCCCATTAGATGACTGGGCACTTGGTGGTACTCAGCTCTTGAGCTGGCTGGTCTGAAGGTGCAAGGCAGGTTTATTCACATGCCCACCCCCTTGTATTACCTGGGTTCCAAGCTAGGCTGAACTCCTGTCTTCTTCCAGGTAACCCCAGGAACTCTTCTCCTAATCTGTCCAGGAGAGAGATTGGACTTTTCGCATGGAAACTCAAGTATTCAAGGACTATCATCCTAGAAGACCCAAGTAGAAACTGCAAGGCTTCTTGGGACCTAGCCAAGAACTCCAGAACATCTCTTCAGTTGCAACCAGGCATTAGAGTGGAAAAGCAAGTCACCACAGCCAGCCCATATTCAGTCATATGAGAATCGAATTCCACCTTCAAGGGGAGAATTGGTAGACAGTCTATGATCATATTTAATGACATAGTCTCATTTTTCACCATCACAAGTAGCATAGCAGTCTTAAACTTTAAAAAAAGAAAAAATATATATCATTAGTAAAGATTCTCGCATGGCATAGCAAACAAACATATTCTGGATTCTTGATGAGACTCAGAAAGTTTCAAATATCAGGCTAGGCCCAACAAAACTTTCCCCAGAGATGGTGTTCCAAGACAAACTGGTCTGAGGCATCCTTCCTCTGTATCTTAGGTGCAGATCATCTAAGGACTGCTCACATGCTGGAGAGGAGGGTGGCTGATGGTGACCCACCACACCTAAACCAGCCACAGCTTTTGCTGCTTGCTGTTGTTTATTCAATATCTACTGCAAAAATCGCCAGCAGTGGGAATAGAAACCAACAAACCCGACTCCATGCTAAGAACTTCATTATCTGTCTCTTAAAGTCTTTGCAGTTTTCCCCTTGGACTCGAATGCTAGATAATCTCTTGTTCAAGTGGGTTTTTTAAAATGCAAGGGCTGCTTTTTTTCATTGAACCATGAAGTGCCTTAGGAAAGATGCTGTTTTAGTCAGTTCGAGCTGCCATAACAAAATACCATAAACTGGGTGACTTACACAGCCGGTATTTATTTCTTCCAGTTCTGAAGGTCTTAAAGTCTGAGGTCAGGGTGCTTTTGTGGTCAGTTTCTGGGGAAGGCTCTCTTCCTGGTTTGCACTCAGCTGCCTTCTCACTGTGTCTTCACATAGCAGAGAGAGAGAACTCTGTGTCTCTCTTCCGTTCCATAAGAGCACTAATTCCATCATGAGACTCTGCGCTCACGTCCACTCCTAAAATGAATTACTTCTCAAAGGCCCCACCTCCTAATACCTTTACTATGAGCGTCAAGGCTTTGACATACAAATTTTGGGAAGACACTCACATGCAATCCATCAGGTGATATGTCTTGTTATGTGTCTTATCTCTCGAGGTGGCCATCAGTGAATGTTGTGAATCAACAGATGAGTGAAACTCAAAGGACTTGAAGTAGTAGTCACTAAAAGGAACTGACAATTTCTAAACCACGGCACCGGTGGCCAGTTGAGATGGGCAGTGGGACAGCCACGCCTCCAACTCTGTCTCAAGCCTGAGATACAGCCCTGGGCCAGCTGCATGTGTGGTCTAGCATAGTGTTGCTCCGCCTGTGAAGTGAGGATCTCTGGAAGATCTGCTGTTACACACATTTCAGTGCCTGTGCAGTGAGGGACTTGGGGAGCATCACTTTGAGGAACATCTCACAGTCTTCATTATTTCTAAGAGAGACCTGGAATTGTCTTCAGATCACTACATGATCTGGGCCAAGTAAGGAAATCTGATGGTTGGCAGCCACAATACTATTATCTCCCCTGGAGGCCCTGATGCCAGAGCATCCAGCAGGGAGTTCCAGCATCTACACAGAAGTACTGTGTGCATGTTTTATAGAGCTTTAAGAAAATCCAAGTTCATTATCAACAAAGTGTTTGATTTTAGTTGCTATCTATCTGTGTCTAAAATGTCAATGCTATTCTAAAGTAAATGGGAGCAGGCTTTGCCTTCCCTGAAATTGAATTCTTGCTTAATAGATAAATCTTTATTGGTGTTGCAGGCTCTGGGGAAGTATGGAGTTTATGAGGCCTGGAAGGTGATGAGGAGCTCAAAGACAGAAGTGATAGACAAGGACAAGGACGGCTTGGTTCTTCAGCAATTAATGTAGAGACTAAGGAAAACAGATGATCAAGGAGTCAAGGCTTCCAAGAGGCCTCTGTGTAAGGATTGTGGCTGTAACTCAGTATGGAGAGGATGTTGTGTGGAACCTGGTGCCCAGAGCACAAGTGCCCTCTATGACTTACAGACACAGGCCCTCTAGGGTTGTAGGATAACTCAGGGGCATGAGAGGAACTTGCAGTCTGGGGGAGTCTGGCATGCAGAGACATCCCTAATGTTGGGGTCTGTGGTGCTTGCGCGTCTGCCTGACAAGCAACCTCAACACCCGGTGGACTGGGATGTGCCATCTCTGGGCTGGAGTGGATGCAGACCAGGATGAATGACCAGCCGTAAGAGAGGGTCTCTCATTTTCAATATATGCATGTTCACATCCTTCCAATCTGCTGTGGTCAGGCTGACATGAGTGGGTGATCACATGCAGATCTTTGCACAGCCTCAACGTCCAGACAGATCTGAGTTCTGGACACTCAGATCCCTTTTGGGCAGAAGAGCAGACCCCCCCTCCAAGGCTCCTGTTTACTCACCCACTCTTGTCCAGACCATCCACAACAGGCTGGAAGGCAGTAAACACATGTACATTGATGATGAAACTTCTCTGACATCCAGTCATCACTCCTGGGAACACACCCTCCAACCCTGAGGCTTTGCACATCCTCCCCCTGCTCCGGACATGAGCTATGCCTGCAACATCAGTCTTGACTGTCAACATTTAGCAGTGTCTGACATGTAGTCGGTGCTCAGTAAATTTGACCAGGATGTGCCAATACATGGGGAAGGGTTGCCTATGTCCATTATAAACTTAGGTCAACAATGACAGTAATAAATTATTGGATAAGTGTAACCACTCTACAACCAAGAAGTAGCACACACTATGGTGGAGCCTTCTGAGCTTCAATGATAAGCCTGAATGATCAGTGAATATGTAAGGTGGTCTCCACTTCCTAAGACCTATGAATGCTTTTATGGCAATATTCTTGTTCTCCATCACCTTCTACAGAGTCACATACCAGCAGCTAGGAGCCACAGGTGTGTGTATATGTGCACATGTGTGCCCCTAGAATTTCAAGTTGGGGGACAGGCAAGCAGAACCTTGTTTTGAGTTTATCTTTGACTTTTCCTGACTGTAGTAGCAAGTTTCTCCTCTTTGAATCCCTCTTCTAGAAAATACAAATACTATGACTTTGCAAATGCATGTGTGTGTGCATGCTGTCTACACTGGAGATAGACTGTTAACATAGGTAAGTTGATACCATTAGTTGCTTAGAAAGTTGTTGATTGGTCCCTTGGGCTTAAATCATGACATGCTGCTTGCATCCTCTTGATTCTTTCAGTAGTTTTGGTCCTTCAATTAAATTATATACTTTTCTCAATTAAGTCTTATTGCTAATGACATGTGTCTTGAATTCTGTCTCTTTTCCTTATCTATCCTCCCTTCAATCCTTCTAATCAGGCCACCTTCAAGGTCTTGTCAGGTTTACCCACAAATTGCATATTGTCCATTCTTAGAACTCCTATATTCACCAAATCAGTAGGCACTATACTGGACATGCCCTTGGCAGGAGTTTGAATTCCTACCACTCAGAAATCGGCTCTTTAGCCAGTCTTCTTCATTGCAATCAGGCATGTGCCATTCACACATTTGCTCCAGTCCAGTTCCTAGGAACAGTCTTTAATTCTTCTCTCTCAAATCCCACATCCAATATAAAAGCAAGTCACATTGGCTCAAACTTCAAAACATTTCCCAAATTTGAAAATTCGTGCCATATCACAAGTATAAACTGGGTACAGTTATGGACTTTTTTTCATGGATGATATCAGCAACCTCTTGTCTTCCTTCTCTACAGTTAGTTTTGCATACATCATCTAGAGTGAGCATCTAAAAGTAGAAATCTGATGGTGTTACTCCCTATCCAAGGCTTCCAAGGATTCCTACTGGACTTGTCCTAAAATCCTAATTTTTTACCCTGGCCCCCAAGTCCCTAAGCTATATAGTCACCTGGACCAGATTGCATTTCCTTAAGCTGGTCCAGCCTACATATTCACCCAATCCTGCATGCTCTCTCAATGATGCTCCCTTCACCCATTGAGGAGTGATCTGATCTCAAGTGGCCTGGACTTTGACACTACAGTCCCACTGAACTCTTACTGCTTGAGTTCTGAGGCTACATTACATAAAGAATGCAGCTCACTCCTGGATCCCTCTGTCCTTCTCTCTTTTCCTCTCTCCTCATCTTTAGACCTCATGTACCACTCCAGCCAACAGACAGCAGAAACTGGCCACCCATGGGAGAAAGCTTCTTTGGCAAAGGCTCCTTCAGTACCAGTCAAGCCTGCAGGTGGTAAGTGCCCAGCTGACCAGTGACTGTAGCCATGTGAAAGACTTTCTGGGTCGGAACCACAAGGCTGAGCCACTCCTGAATTCTTGGCCAAAAGAATCAATGAAAGATCATGAGTTATTATTGTTGCCTTAAGCTGCTGAGGGATGGGCTGTGTTTAATAACTAATGACTATCTAATTCTCTGTGCTTTAACCACTCTGTGCTGCTCAAAGTTGAAGCTTATATCTGCCTCAGGGACTTTGTGTTTCCTGTTTTTTTTTTTCCAAATAAAATGTTATTTTCTCACACTGTCATGTAGTTGACTCACTTACCTTGTTCAGATATCTGTTCTAATGTTAAATACCAGGAGATCTCTAAACAAAATTAAAAAGCCCCCTTTCTATTTATACAGCTATTTTCTAGCCTATCACCTCATTATTTTTTTTTAAATACCAAATGTAAGCTTCATGAAGTCAAGAATTTAAAACATCTGATTTAATACTAGATCTCCAGAACCAAGAACAATGCTGGGCACATAAACAAACAAACAAAAACAAATTAAAGCATGCTAAATAGATATAGAAATGACTGGAACTTTCGTCATTTCCTGAGTTAATTCCTAGAATTCCCTCAGGGAATCTTGTCAGCATAATATGGAGCAGAAGAACCACCCAGCTAAACCCAGCCAGGATTACTGCCCCACTGATTGTGAACAAAATAGAGCAAATGTTGTTTTGTCTCTATGTTGTTTTTTTGGGGGGAGGGGATAATAAGACAATAGTAGCTTCTACCCTTTCATTGTTACTATGAGTACTTGGTTCTCTTCCTTGAAATATTCCTGCCCTGTTGTCAAGTCCTCATGCCAAGAACAGGCCCAAGAAACCCCGAGAGAAGCTACTGTTTCCACTTCCAGTCTGGGGGAAAGCACAGCTACATCCAGAAATAATTAAAGTCACACTTTCCATTCTTAATGTCTTGTAATTGAGATCATCAAAGAGAAGCAGATTTCATTACATGCACAGCATGACGGCTGTGTTCTCTGGAGTTCATACTTTATTCATCCAAATGGTTACATTTCACTCAGTGTTTTGTTGCAAAAAAGTGACTTAAACTGAGAAAGAAGAGAGGGAGAATATTTTAAACTGAAAAGCAAAATCTAATGCTTGGAAGATTGTTCTGTAATGAGTGAGGTCCAGAAGCTAAATCTTCAATGACTAATATAAAAATGTAATATACCTACATGTACCTCTGGAGGGATGAGATATTTAATTAGAGTCAGACAGTCGAGGCAACATTCAATATAGAGACATGCATCTCTCCAAATGGAAATATGCCTCACAACACAGTTTCTCCTCTTTCTTTTTGTTTTTAACGTATCCCCCCTTCAATTTTAACAACATATCTTTTTAATATGTTTTACTGTATCTCCAGCACTTTCATTGTTAGAAATGCTGGAGATTGCTGAACAGTATAATAAAGAAAATGAGATTCATCTATAATTCTAGCACTGGGTGCTAGCCACAATTAACATCTTGGATTTTGTTTTCTTCCTGCTATCTTTCTATATCTATTTATGAATATTCCCTCTCCCCTTTTTTGGAGTGGAAGATTGTGTGTGTTGTCTTATACCTCAGCATGAGATAGCATCATTGGCTTTTGCTGTGATTATTTTAATCCATTGATGAAATACATATTTATCCTGTTATTCCCTAGAATAGTTCAAGGTGGATCATTTGTCCCAAGATGGCAGCCATCACTATGCCTGGGCCAGACTGCCCAGATAGCAGGAACCAAAGACCAGTGACCGTGTGTGTAGTCAATGCCTATCTAGTCATGTGTTCTGCAAGGTAGCAGAGGAATATATGTTTATATAGAATCTGGCTCTTGCTGATAAAGGGCTGCTGAGTCCACAGAGAAACAGCTACAATGAGAAGATTTTATTCTAATAAGATAAATGCACAAGTAGAAATACATCCCTGGTGACAAACCAGTGGAACAAGGGGTCACTTACTGCCCTTGGCATTGTTAGAATTAATCCTAGCTACATTATAATAATTGTCTATAATTAAAAGAAATAATTACTCCAGAAGAAATGAAGCTGGAAAATAAATGATCCTTAGACAAAAAAACAAGACACAGACAGAATGTCAGACACCATCAAGATGAGACGATGTCACCATACAGAGGACACACTGTAGAAGCCACACAGGCATCAGTCAATGCGACCTGGCTGCTTTAGCAATTACCAGCTCTTATACTACATGCTACAACCAGCTGCTGCAGAGAAGTGCAGATCTTTTGGCCACTGGATAGGGGCAAACAGGGACCATACGTGTTAATATACGAATCTGCCTGTACTCAACTCCACCAAAAATCCCAACTCACTTCAGAATTTGGATTCTCTTTGCACTTTTGCTACGGAAAATTGCCTAAAAATTGAAATGAAAATTGACATTTGTGCTAGTCTTAGAGACACCATCTTAAATACTCTCTGCCATTTTGCTAGTTACCCTAGGATGGAAAATTACCAACTAAGCCAAAGCTACAAAACATCCTGCTGTATGTAACACCTGGTCTAACTGCAAGGCTTCCTCCCAACCTACTTAACCACAGGCCCTTTCCATAGTTACCCCCGAATGTCAACTGCAAAATTTCCCTCTCAAGTCCTATAATTGCCCTAACCTGTAAGTGGCAGTGGGCTTCCGTCTCATCTGGAATCCCCTCCACAGGTCTTTCTCGGAATAAACCTGCATTGCTGTTGAGCTGCCCATCTCCCATATCTTCTTTCTGCTCATTTTCTTGACTTAACAATGTGAAGTCCATCCTTTAACTTAAGCTGCCACTGCAAGGACTGACTTTGCCCATAAAAGCTCTTCGGAACATCAAGGTGCTCTTTAGCTGAGACGCAAAGCTTCAGGTACCCCTTGGGGCTTTCCACGTGGTCCCTTGTGCCTGGGCTTCAGGGACTGAACAGACCAAGAGAAGCTGTGTCAGCATCTGCTTCGTGACTTCTCCCAGACAGACTGCTGGAAATTGAGGCTGGGGTTTGGGGTCTGGGCTCCAAGATCGCCCATCTAAGCCTGTCCCCTGCCAGTACTGCCTGGATGTTGGTGCTGTTGATGCCCCACTGAGATCCCCATGGAAGCCTTAAAAGTTCTGCTCACCACTCCCAGCTTCCCTGTGTGGTCCTGCTAATGGCTCACACCTGTGACTTCTCTAGAGGACTGCCTTGAGCTGGGGGAGCTTCTGGAAGTTCACAGAAGTACAAAATCCCTAGACCTGGTTTCAATAGGGGCCAGATGAATCCTAGGGTATAGCTTAGGATTTACCCACCGAATCAGGTTGCGGCCGTGTGTCTGCTTGAAACTACATCCTTCTCTGCATGGTCTTGTCCCACGACCCATTTCTTCTGGAAGCATGCCCTTAAGAAACTACTCACAGCTGGACTTCTGGCTCAGGCAGAGTATCCCAGGTCTGCTTTGAGACCCTCAGGCTCATCCCCTCTGGGCCCATTTCTAGAGTTCCCCTGGAAACTCTGAGCCTTACTCCTCCTCCCCTTGTCCAATTCCCTCAGTCCTCACTCCCCTGAAGAGATGATGAGTTTCTTCTCCACAGTGTGATCTCGTGACTCAGCCACTCACAAAAAAGGCACTGCATATAAGAGGCATTTCTTTACTGTTAGTTTAGATTTGGATCTTATCAATACATCACACAATTTCAGAGCTGGAAATGAGCTAGGTAATAATAAAATAAAACAATAAACCAGGTGTGGTGGTGCACACTCCTGTCACCCTCAGTTACTCTTGAGGCTGAGGTTGGAGGATCACTTGAGTTCAGGAGTTTAAACACTCCAGCATGGGTGACAAAAGTAGATCCCCCCCCCAAAAAACAACAACAACAAAAAAGCAGTAACATATCCACTTTTTTTTTTGAGTCAGAGTCTCACTCTGTTGCCCAGGCTGGAGAGCAGTGGCACACTCAGTCACTGCAGCCTCAACCTGCTGGGCTCAGAAGTTTCTTCACTTCAGCCTTTCAAGTAGCTGGAACTGCAGGTGTGCACTACCACTCCTGGCTTATTTTTTGGATTTATTGTAGAGACAAGGTCTCACCAAGTTGCCTCGGCTGGTCTTGAACCCCATTGTTTAAGCAATTCTTTCATCTCTGCCTCCCAAAGTGCTGGGATTACAGGCTTGAACCACCATACTTGGCCCTATATCCACTATTTTTTAAGTGTCTGCTACATGCTAGACACTTACGTGGTTTAGCAAATCCAAGGAATATTTAACAAACTCTCATTTTTGCAAGATGACATCTGGGATGCTAAGCACGTGATATAGGGAGGAAAGAAACACAGCCACTGTCTTTACGGGACTCACAACACAGCAAGATGCCCCCTGCACTATGATGGGTCTTTATGGCACCCTCAAAGAGCAGCCATTGCTTCCCTCATTGCCCAGTTCAGGACACCGTCTTCCCAAGATCCTTACACTGGTGCTCATACATCCAGGAATACTCCGTTCCCCCCAGCCTAATGGATCTCAGGGCTCACCATCATATTACGCCTTCTGCACCATCCCACACCACACTATTCCACATCTCTTCACATGTAACCCTCCAAGTCCTCCCCACCTGTTGCCACCCTCCATCACCTGGCCACTGCCCTCTCCCAGGGAAGGAAAATCAGAGCTCAAGGAGGTTTAAGAACAAGCTCTGTAGCACATCATTGCCTGAGACAGGAAGCTCGGGGCTCTGTCCCCATGCCAGCCCTGTCCCATGGAAGCACAAGGCCTTGCTTTTGAAAAGACCCATTGTGCACCATGTCTCCTCAGTGAAATTGTAAATTCTTTAGGATATGGAAAATGCTTCATCTCTTCAGTTTCTTCCTCAGTCCTAGAAGGTACTGAGTACTCAAAATGCAAGTTGAAGGCCGTGTGAATGATTGAAGGCACGTGCTATTGGCTCAACTAGTCCTTGATAAAAATTAACTCCAATCAGATACAAGACTTACTAGCATCAGGTGATGAACAGAGATTGGTCGTCAGAAATTACAAGATCCACACTGTACTTCTGTTTTGAAGTATCCAGTGTGATGGTGGGAGAAACTGAGGCAGGTGAGCACTTCCTTGTCAGGCAACAGTGTCTACAGTGTCTTCTAACTGCAGTGGGTCTCAAAAGGAGGCAGGACAGACACCAGAGGCTTCCTGAACCTGGTAGCCAAGGAAACACCTCGCCTACAACACTGTCAATATTCACTCTGGTGGTCCTTCTGATAGCTCTGATTTGAGCCCCTCTGGTAGCTCTGATTTGAGCCCGAGGTCACGCCAGTTCCCTGCTGGGATCAGACCGCTGCTTTTGGCTGTATGTGCATTTGGTGCCTTGGGCGTTCTCACGCTGCTTGACTACTGTTTGATCACTTCCTGCAGACACATTCCCTTATTCTTACTTTTAACCTGTGTCCACAGGGAGGCTGGCAGGTGGTGGGACAACGTGTTCCTGGCCTGTTTCCCCTCTCCCAGGCACCAGCTCCAACACAAAGTCGCAGTCTCCTGCCTCACTGGGCCACATTTCCTGCCTGGCAAATTCCTTTCTATCCTCACCTGAAAGAAACTTCCTTTTCCCAGTGTCTTGCCTGGCCACAGAGAGGAGATGAGGCCTCATGCCCAGGAAGCTCTTGCTGCCCTCACTGAGGACACTACCCCATGCAACAGGTAGATACACTAAACCCCAAGTAGGAAGGGTGGGGACACAAGGACTTGGGTGTTCCTCAATGAGTATTTGCATTTGTTGACAATCCAAAGGAGAAAAATAATGATTCACATTTCAGATACCAAATCAGGCAGACTATTAATGACCAAGGGTTCTTCAGGGTCCTAGAACTCACATCTCCCATAAAGCCAGCAGCCTGTTCTGCTGTTAGCTGACATTACTGACATGCATTTAGCTCTGTTCTGTTTTACTCACATCAAGTAACTCAATCTCACAACACACTTATGAGGTTCATACAATTGTAATCTTCATTTTACAAATCAGGAAAATGAGGCACAAGCCGTGCAATGTGCCCAAGATACACAGGTATTGTGTAGCAGGGCCAGGTTTTGAAAGTGAGTTGTTCCAGAGCTTAGGGCACTAAGTGAGCACAGACCCCTCATTGCAGCTACCACTTGCATGGGCACCTGCGGTTTATCCAGGACCCCACGGTGGGGTCAGCACTGTGAGGGGCACTGTCCCTGCCCTGCTCTATTCTTGGGGAATCTACATTCTTATTAGAAATTAAAGATGTTCATCTGTTCTAAAATGGTTGCATGAAGACATGCCTTTGAACTTATTGTGAGAGTAAGGGGAACTTTACTTAGCAGAATAAAGCTTCTTTAACACCTACATGCAGTCCGTCAGCCAGCCCAATAATCAGTTCTGATAGGGGAAAAAGCATTCTGAACCATACATCTATACCCACAAATACACATAGATACCAAAATATTATTCAAAAAGTAACGAATTTAGGACCCTACGCAAATCCCAAGGTTACATTTTTGGGTCTATTATAAGATTCTTTGGCTTGGAGCCTCTTTGAAAAATTATGGTGGTGAGTAAATGAGGTGATTGGGACACTTACAATAATCACTGAAGCAATCATTGATTCTACCAAACGTCAACATTTTCATGGGACATCTCATGTCCTGGTTATGAAATATTCTCAGCACTTTACCCACTCTAGCATTATCTCTTTCCTGGTCTCCGTGACCAACTGAGTAAAGAAAATATTCCTCTTGAGTCTCAGAAATTTCACATCTTGCTGAAGACCCAAGAGAGAAAGCTGCAGAATTGAAAATCAATGAGACCAGTGTTCACAACCCAGAGGTCTCGGAGGCAAAGGCAGATGGCCACCAAGAAAGAGGCGCTCTGTTTGTTGCGTGAAGGACTAATCACCTCCATGGTAGCCATGGTGTTGGCAAGTGCTATCTTTCACAATTCCATGTTTAAGAATATTTCTTTGGAAGTTATAAATTGCCAGTTATTATTTGATTATCTCAGCTCAGAGCTTGCTACATAATGACTTTCTCGGTGGGATGCTGAGCTGCTAATTCATAGCCTCCTTCTGAAAAGGCTTTTCAGGAGATGTGTAACAAATCCATTAAATTAAAATGAATCTGTGCTATATTGAGAAGTAACTGAACCATACAGGGACAGTCCTGATGGCACCCGTTTCATTTTCTTCCTCCAACCCGAAGAACATTCCATTTTTAACTGTTGAATGCTGGTCTATCGAAATGCAATAGAGGCAGTCTATATTCATCACTCCTAGGTATTTTGGTAACTAACTCTTACAAATTGCTGTCTATTATTTTTATTTTTTACATAGAGTTAGCTTCCTTTCCTTCTTCCAGTTCACAACTTCTGTTCATCACTATGTGTATGCAAATCTCAAGTTCAATGCAGAATGAAGGTATTAGTGGGTGTCCTTAGTTTGTTCCTTATCATAAAAGGACTGCATCAAAAGTTTCTCCATTGAAACTGATGTTTGCTGGATGCTTTTGGGAGATACTTTTTATCAATTAGGGGGGTTTTCTTCTGTTTTCCAGCTGGCAAGAGCTTTTATCCTGAAGAGATGTGAAATCTCATCAGATGCTTTTTCAATATATATTGAGGCGATTATTTGAATTTTTTTCTTTAATATGTAAACGTGGTGAATTGAATTCATAAGTTGTATAATGTTAACTTCTGGCATTTTTAGAATAAGCTTCAATGTGATTATAATATTTTAACTTTTTAATAAATTGGTCTATTTGCTTTATATAATTATCTTATGTGCTGTTTAGAGTTTTTGCATCTATGTTCATGATTATGCTTACCAGTAATTTCTCATTCTTGTAGATTCCTTTTTAGGTCATTATATTAGATTGCCATTGCTGAGTAACAATCACTATTTCTCTCTCCTATGGAAGAGTTTTACTATGTTAGAATGTTCTGTTCTTCAAAATTTTGTCTTAACTTTCATGTAAAATGGACTGGTGTGTGTGTGAGTGTGTGTGTGAGCATATGTGTGTGTATTTGTTCTAGAGAATATTTTGAAATATTAATTCAATTTCCTTAACAATAAAAGAATGTTCCAGGTTTTCTATTTATTCTTAAGCTTCTTTTGGAAAGTTTGTTTTTCTAGATTTGTTTGCATTAGAACTAATTCCATTGGCAAAGTTTTAATTTTAATTTTAATTAAATAACTGTCCCTGCCCTGTTGTGTTCTTGGGGAATCTATATCATTATTAGGAATTAAAGATGTTCATCTGTTCTAAAATGGGCTGTATGAAGATACGCCTATTGGACTTACTGTGCGAGTGAGAGGAACTTTACTCAGCAGAATAAAACTTCTTTAACACCCACATGCAGTCTATCAGCTAGCCCAGTAATCAGTTCTGATGTGAGGAAGAGTGTATTTTGAACCATACATATGGTTATTTTTTAATTTTGTCTGTTTGATTTCTGCTTCTTTCTCATGCATATTTTTTTCAAAACAAGTTTTTAAAAGTAGTATTTTTATTATACTTAGTTGTAATTAATTTTAGGGCTTTATTTTGATTTCTTCTTTGCCTTGTGGATTATTTAAAAGGATGTTATTTAATTAATAAGATTATAGTGTTTCATTTCTCTTTTTGTGATTTCTAACTTAATTGCATTGTAGTCAGAGAGAATGGCTCTATAATACAAACTCTTTGAAAAATTTTTGAGCATGCTTTATGGACTAATCTGTGCTTGTTTTTCTAAATATGATCTATGTGTACTTGTGAGAAGCACATATTCTCATCCATCAAGTTAAAAGCAATTGTGTGGTTCAAATCTTCTAAATTCTTACTAACTCTGCCTTGTTGACCTCTTAATAATTAACAAATGTATCAAAATAGCTCACCATATTAGTGATTTGTCCTTTTACTCCTGGAGACCTACCATATATATATATATGCACACACACATCTATAGATATTTTTGATGTGATCATCTGCATCTATACTTAGCGAAACATGAGTTAGTAATGGTGTTTCCAATTGGGTCCGTCACCACAGGGATCCCTCCAGACTGCCTTGCTCATCTGTGAACTCCCACTCTAACAGTGAGGAGCCTGGCCCACACCATCTGCCATCCATGTACTTAATTGTTCAATCTCAGCAGATGTGGGTAACAGTATACACTACTCTCATGGGACACAATGTTATCAGCTAGGGCACAGTGCTTAAATACTGTTTCTTCCTATCAGCCTTATAGATTTGACTCATGTCCAGTTATGTTTTTCAAAATTAAACAGTTGTAGAACTTGTTGTTGAGCAACATGACATGTTGAAATCTGACTGGAGTACCTGAAAGTCTATCTTTATCATATATACACCTGAGATCCCATTTCTGAGCCTTTACATATTTCATTTGTTCAATTCCTTTTATGTAAAAGTTTTAATTATTGTACCTTTTCAATATGTTTTAATGCCAGGTAATGTTCACATACTGTTGTTGTATCTTTCCAATGAATTTACATTTTCTTGTTTTAAAGTGTCTATCTTTGTCTCTAGCAACATTTTTTGTCTAAAAACTTGTTTTATATATTAGCATAGCATCTCCCTGTAGTTGCTGATTGGGTGATATATTTTTTTCCTGTCCCTATGCCTTCATCTTATTGTTATCATTCAGTCTAAAGTATGCTTACTGCAGACAGTTTATAGTTGGATATTGTTTTTTATTTACTCTAACAGTGTATGTCTTTTCAGTAAAACTTTAAACCTACAGAAAAAAAATCTGCCATAAAATAAGTGTATGGTAGCGTACTCCTATGAGGACAGTTTCTTTTAGAGTTGTGCCCCTCTGAGGACTGTCAAATGTTAAACATCTAACCAACAGGACACTTGTCTTCACTTTAAAAGGGGATTTTCAGGAAGGAAGGCAAGATGAGAATGTGTCCTGACTCAGTGAAGGAAGTGATGAATGCACACAGAGCTCACAGTCAGGCATGGGGTGGTTTTCATGATTTTGTTGGTTTCATAGTTGATTACTGTTAAACCAGTCTCCGCCAGACAATTGACTGCCCCTCAAAAAAAGAGAATTTTTTGGTCTTGGGGCTTAGTGATGTTTGAAGGCTTCATAGTGGACCCTAGTTCAACTAAACACGATCACCAGACAGGCACTTGGGCTTCTCTCACTCTCAAATGCACCCATAGTTTTAACAGGCACATCTATCCCTAGTAGGGTATTTTCAGGAAAGCCCACTAGAACCCTAAGAAAACAGATGACTGCACACTCCCGTGTGTTCGTGAACTTCTTAGCCTGCTATCTTACCTCAATTCCCTGCTCACGGTGATTTAAATGCAATTTATGATTCAAGTCACAACCCTGATTGCATTTAGTTTGCTGGTGACAGGATCAATTCGTTTTGGTTGGGAAACATGATGCATTGGCTGTCGGCATCCAGAGTCTGGAACATCAGGTTTCCCAGAGCCATCGCTACGCATGGTGGAGCTGCCTGCCTTTTTCTCCTGACAGTTCACAGTGAGCAGCATTAAACGCCCTCTTACCTGTCCAAGGTCAGGGGCAGTGTCCTCTGATCCATCACCCAGAGAGAGCCAAGCAGAGCGACTTCATCAACAACAGGGCAGGCTCCTCAGGTGGAGAATTGGACCACCTGAGGATAGAGAGGGTTGAGTCTGTTAGAAGGTGGGTTTCTGACACACTGGTGTTACTGGACAGTACACTGCTGGCCAGGGTCAAAGAACTCACAGGAGAGAACAGGCAGAAGGTAGGTGTGTGGCTCTGCAGTGATCAGGTGCATGCGGATGGCCCTATCTATCGTCAACCATTTTTAGGAGATTTGCTTCTAAGAGGCGACCACTCATCCAATTCTTGCCTAATCTGTCAACCCCATATATTACTAATTTGAAAACCAACCTTCTCTCAGAACTTTAAAATATCACAAGTCTGAATCCACAAAATATACCACAATTCATAGACCTGATGCAGCGATGTGTGTGCCATTTTCCCTTTAAAGGGAGGTAAAGCCTCCACATCACTCAGGTAAACTGTGTGTGTGAGCACTGATGTTAAACACCTGGGAACAGCTGTACCACTCGGATGACAGTCCTTTCTCACTCTGTCCACACCAGTCCAGCCATCTGCAGTCTGTGGTGGGTCTTGCTGACAGTGATAAGCCCCTGACTCTCCCATCAGCTGTGGCCCGTCAGCTGGAGACTCATCCAGCTGGGGCCATGATGGGTGCTGGGGAACTGACAGAGGCTGACAGACAGCTACAAAGAGAGGCAGACACAGAGATCAACATGTGGAACACAAACGTCCACAGAAGACACACAGGAGCTGATTTTCAAATGTGATCCAAGCCACTGAGTACCTTGGTGTGTGGGACCCTGTGCTTAGCATCTCACCTCACCCAGCAGGCTTGATGCAGCCTCCTATCCTGAAAGTAAGAAAAGTGACTCCCTATAGAAAGTCTGCAGAGACTGGAGGTGGAAGAATCAGTCTTGAGATGAGGCCTTCAGCCACCAAAGCCCACCTGTCCTTCCATCACACACCACCTGCCGCTGGTCACCCTGGGACCTGGGCACAGGAGCCCAACTCTAGAACCCAGGGCTGTGGCCCTGCTGGACTGCAGGCCCCCTGCAGAGTATACAAGCTCAACTTACTCCAACAGGAGGTGAGGGTTGCATGAGTCAGGACAGAGCTCAGTTCCAAAGCTGGTCTGTCAGTAGCCTGGACCAGACCCAAGAGTGCCCCAGTCTCACACACACGTCCAGCTGCCAAGGCAGCCAGGACACTCCACGCTGCCAGCGACCCAGCTCCCCCATCTTGTTTCTCTGCCATGTGGAACCTCACACTCATGGCCTGTGGCAATCCATCCTTATAACAGGACAGCTGGAAGCAAGAACACACAGAGCAACCACAAAGGCCCATACCCATTGTGTCTCCAGGAAGGTTTTGAATGTCACAGCCAAGCAAGGCCTGTGCCTTTATGTCACCTGGACACACCTGCCTGCAGGGGAGGCTGGGACAAGTCCTCCTCCTTCCAGGGCCACATCATGTGATGGCTGTTGTCTCTTCCTGGTGCTGGTGGACAGTGTAGTCAGTGAACTTGCATCAGAAGAAAATGGAGGTCTGAACTTCATATTTGTTTTCTGGAAATAGAGAAAAGGAAAGGGCATGAGTAGGCATGTCCGGCCAGTCACAAACGTGGGGACCCAGCTGTCCACTGCCTACTTTGCACATTCAGCCTGCCCCTCCTCCAGGAGTCGAGGGCAAACGGAGCCCTGTGGCCTCTTGGGAGAGGGCCATATGGATGTTTAAAAGGAACATTTACATCAGCGGGCACCCTGCCCTAAAGCAAGCACCCAAGAGGACCATCAGTCCTGTCCTCAGTGTCCCTTTAATGGTTGATTAAACATGAAGCCCTAGTTGTGTGGGCCAGGCCACCCACCTCGCACTCTGCAGCCATGGATGCTGGTGTCCTAGGAGGTGCTAATAGGCATCTGTAGGGAAAGGATACTATGCTGCTTTCCTCTCTTGAGCATCCACATACTCCTGGGATGGGATTCTACACCTTTCAAGACCATCCCAGGGCACATTTAAAGATACGGTGTCTCTCAGCACATGGGGGCATTTCTGGGTAAGGTTAGCATGTGAGCCAGTGACTGAGGGAAGCAGCTGCCCCTCTCCCATGTGCATGGCCTCCTCCAGTCCCCTCTCCAAGGACCAGAATGTGATGGAAGGCAGAGACGGGAGAGAGCACTGTCTTTCTCCCTGATGGCTGGAGATGAGGCTCTCATTCTCAGGCCTCAGATGGGAACTGTACCACTGACTTCCTAGTTCTCAGTCTCACATGTACGCTGGCACCTGCACCACCAGCTCTCTTGGTTCCTCAACCCTTGGATATGGACAAGGACTTGCACCACCGGCCCTCCTGGGTCTCCAGTGGGCCAGCGGCAGATCAGGGGACTTCTTGGCCTCGGTGATTGCTGTCTCCAAGGGACCATGCATTCTCTCCACGTGCCCTCAGTGTTGCCTGTGCTCTCATCTCTGGCCCATCTTCCTCTATGAGGTCCAACATTTCTACTTCCCGTGAGGTGAATGCCCACCCTGTGTCAACTGTGGCCATGACCTCTGCCCAGGGGATCTGACTACCTCACTCCCCTCCAGTTTTTGCTGCTCCTCCCAGGTGAATCTCCAGAGAAATAGAATCGGTAGGATAGTGTACACACACACACACACACACACACACACACAGTTTTTGCTCCTCCTCCCAGGTGAATCTCCAGAGAAATAGAATTGGTAGGATAATACACACACACACACACACACACACACACACACAAACACACACACACACACACACACACACAATAACATGAAGAGAGAGAGAATAAGAAATTGCCTTGTGCAATCACAGAGTCCAAGAAGTCCCCCAGTCTGTTGCTGGAGAGCCGGTGATACAAGTACTTGTCCACATCCAAGGGTCGAGGAACCAGGAAAACTGGTGGTGCAGATCCAAGGGAGACGCATAGGGCAGGAAGACCGGGGCATCTCTTGGAGACAGAAGGAGGTAGGAAGGCCATCAGGTCCTTTGAAGACAGAAAGAGGCAGGAAGGCCAACAGGTCCCTTGAAAACAGCAGTAGGCAGGGAGGCTGATGGCTCCAGCTCTGCAAGCTTCACGGATACTTCCTGTCCTCCCTCACACATCCCTCCAACATACCTCCCGGGAGCTGGATGGCATCATGGTCCTGACTCTCCCCACCCAGCACACAGACCTTCTCAGCTCCTCCCACTGAGACATGTGGCTCTTTTCCCATCCATGTTTGCTTTCTTGTGACTCTCTGGTCAGTGGAATGTGGCAGAAGCAACGCCGTGCCAACGGCGTGATTACCCTGGGACCTCCACTCCACCAGCATGCACACCGTTTGAGTCCTCAAATTCCAGGTGGTCTATTGTCACCAT
Source organism: Carlito syrichta (assembly GCF_000164805.1). NCBI lineage: Eukaryota > Metazoa > Chordata > Mammalia > Primates > Tarsiidae > Carlito > Carlito syrichta. The sequence continues at coordinate 28,511 of NW_007241513.1, forward strand.
GGCCATGAGGACAGCTGAAGCTGACCTGGCTGGAGTAGCTTTCTAGATTTTGCTCCCAAGTGAGCCTCAATGGAGACCCTGAGCCCTTCCTGTAGGCGGGTGGACTGGGATCCCTGCCTCTACTGCCCAGAGTGGTGACATCTGCTGTCGTGTACCCTGAGCTGCCTGAAACTGAGCCCTTTACTCTCTGGGGGAAACAAAGGAAGATATACCAGCTTCCCTGTGAAGCCACTGACCCCTGTCCACCACTGTTGTGATGCCTCAAGCCTCACATAAGCCCTAGACCCTGTGGTGCAAACCCTCGCCCCCTCCCCACCATCCTGAGGAGCACAAGTTTTGTCCCATCTCTATTTCCATGGCCGGGGCAAGGTGACCTCAGCAAGCCAGGTCTCCCGGCAACTCCTATCGGTCATTGAGAAAAATCGGGCAGTCTTTTGGGGAAGTTTTCTGACAACTCTTCCTATACAGCACTCTGGCATCTTGACGGAATCCACCCGGCCTCCCAGGACAAGAGTCCCTCTTCCCTCAGATCCTCCTCTGAGAACTGAAGAGCTAGGCAGGCCTCATTAACACGGTGGTCGCAGGCCAGAACTCAACTTCTTTAAGCTTCACGTGCCTGTCATAAAAGTGGTTAGGGATGTTTTCTGTCCTGGGTTACAGGGAGACATTAACATCTAAAACCATCACAGAACACACTTTCTGCAACGTAAAGCAAAGTGTTCTCAATGCAAGTCAGGTCCTAAGCCCATCCCCAATCAAGAAAAAATGGGCAGCATGAAGGGAAGGTGTGAGGAGTTGACCTTGAATCTTGAAGGTCCAGTTGGAACTGGGTTTGGGAATAAGTCAAACTCCCTGTCTCAGTTAAAGTGGCAGTAGTGCAGTTCGTGTGTTTGTGTGTGTGTATAAGAGACAAAGAGACAGAGAGAGACAGAGATGGGGAACAGAGAGAGGAAGAGAAAGAAGAAAAGGGAAAGTTGTGGTCTTCATCCAGAGTCTTTCAGGCAAAGCCTCCACTCAGTCAGTTTATCTGGAAATTGACCCAAGAAAGGCAAGTGCGGGGCAGGGAGTGAAACAGGAAAGGAGGAGCCCCACCAGGTGTGGGCACCACCACCCAGGGTCACCTGAAGAGCCATGAAGGGAGTTTCAGGATGTGGAGAGAGGAAGGTGCCCCCTCCCCCTCACCTCCACACAAGCCCTTAGCCGGGAGTGCCTCCTGGGCTTCATGTTTCCATTTCTTCCTTCGGAACAGGTGAACACAATGAGATGCGTGTTTGTCAGAGCCCAGGGAGAGACCCAGAATGCATCAGACCTGAGACAGGTGTGGATGGAGACAGACATGGGGGCACAGACCAGATCAGGGTGGGCGCCAGCCTGGGCTCAGCTGATGTGTTCTCCCTCAGAATGAAAAGCATGAACCCTTGAAGCCTGATGAGGAGTTGAGTCACACAAGGGGTGACCCAGTTTGAAACTTCCCAGACACCATGTCGCTGCCCGAATGACTCTTTAGGACCCTGGGACTTCTGCATATCCTCGCTATCTGACCCTGTGTTTGTCTGATTGTTCTCTAAAGCCTCAGAAGCTCATGCGATGAGCAAGTGATGGAGACATGCCCCAGGTTGACGAATCTCAACTCCATTCCTGGGAGGCAGACACAGAGTAAAGGAACCTGGATGAACACCAAATGAGGCCGGGTCAACTTCCTTGATCAACATACCCATCTACCCCATGCTGCCTGTTTCATGGAGAGCCTGGTTGGTGTCCCATCTGCTGCTTCCCCTCCCAGCACTGCCTTTGCGGTCCTTGGGAGTAGAGCAGAGCTCTGGCAGGGCCCTTGCTATGCCTGTGGTGTTGTGAACACAGTAGCCCCAGTGCCTTTGCAGAATCCAAGTAGACTGTGGACATCCTGGCTTCAAGAGCCACCTGAGAGCCAGTTCCATGGGGCAGGGTTCCAGCTTTCTCTGCAGCTATGGGAGTGGCTGCTGACACCATCTGGAAGGGTGTTGGAAAGATAATCCCCAAGAAAACCTCATCCCCTGGGGGCAGGAGCCAGGAGGGAGCAGGCCGATGAATGATCTTCTGCTTGCCCCTGGCAGATTCTTCTGGAAGACCTGTCTACACATGTCCCTATGACAAGAAATCAGAAATCATCCATGTTTCCTATCAAGCCATGGCCAGCTCATGAGCACCCCTTCTCTCCTCACTTTTGGAGCCACAGGATCGTACCCCTCCATGAAGGGTGGTCCCCGAGGTTTTTTTCCATCTTAGTTCATTTCTGTGGCTATAACAAACTCCTATAGGCTGGGTAAGTTTAAAAAGAACAGAAATCTATTATCTCACAGTTCTGGAGACAGGAAAGTCTGAGATCAAGGCACCAGCAGGTCTGGCTGTCTGGTGGGAGCCCCTGTCTACTTCCAAGATGGTGCTGACCGCCAAGGTGGGCAATGGAGGCAGGCGTCTCGGTCAGTCGAGATTTGCTGAGCCAGCTTGAGGGCACACTGGCATGCACACCACAGGCACATCTGTGGCTATTTTCTCCAAAGAGAAGTTTAGTATTTATGCATTTTTCTTTAAAAGGGTGAGAGGGAGGCTGTGAGGGGGATGGTTATATTCCTATGAGACTTAGGTATATCAACATGTTCTATGAGATAAGGCAAATGTTGGGAGAAAAAGGAAATAGAGTAAGAAAACAATTATGCTGGCGTCTCAGGGAGGTGTGAGGGTGAAAGACTATGAACCTCAACCTGTCTGTATTCTCCTGGGAAGATAAGCTCGTGATGGATATGGTTGGCATGAAGTGTTGGGAGCTGGGCTCGATTGCAGACCTAAATTAGCAATGGGTATGTTCTTGTTTATAGGAGGCCAGCAAAGAACCTCCCAGGAGTGACCAGTGGGGCAGCCCTTCCTCTCCATGGGCATCTGCTGAGCATAACATTAGGAACAACTGTTTACTTGGAAGAAGGTGTTCATGACTTAGCCCTGGGTTTAACCTTCCCTTTTGCATAAATGTGGGGGTCCTGAGATTCTTATTGAGGGCTAAACCTTGTCTTTTCTCTCCCATATTGTAAGGCTGAGTGGCTGGAGCACAGTCTTTCACATCCAAGGAACTGTTTGTAAGTCCCAGCTTGGCTCTGTCTGTCTCGCCAGCTGTGAGATCTTGAGCAGCTCTGTTGAGGCTCATCCTTCATGTCTTAACAGGGATGACAGTGCCACATCGGCAGAAGGCAGATTAGGACACGACAGGTTCTCGTTCACCCTGGAAGTGTCTTAAAAAAAAACTAGAGAGGAGCCCTGGAAGAGAGTAAAAATTTACAGGAACCTAGCAAATGCTCATTCAAGAAAAAGCCCATTCAAGACACATGAAATGCTCGGCCTTTCTCCTTTATCTAAATTCTTAGCAAAGAGGCTTGGGGCATCACCCCTGACAAGCTCTCTCCAGACAGGGCTTTATGACCCTCTTACCCTGTACCCTAAAGTCTGTTTTCCAAGCTGCCTCTGAAATAACACTATGTAACAAAGAAGGAAATCAGAGTATTTTATGGGGATCTCCCAGACTTGTAGAACCTCTAAAAACACTAACCTATTATCTATCCTCTCTGAGGTCTGCCACACACAGGACTTTGTCTACACAACAACAAACCTGGAGTTTTCTGTCCCTTGATCTCAACATAGCATCTCCTCTACTGATTTCCAAAATTCCTTAGGTAGGGACTACAGATTACCAGTCAAGAAATCTTTGTCTCCACCTATGACCTGCAAGTCCCACTTGGAAATGTCCCTCCCTCCCGGGCCAAACCAGTGATGATCTCCCATGTATTGATTCATAGTATCCTGTAACTTCTGCCTTCCTAAAATGTATATAACCTAGGCACCATCCAACCTCGGTGGGCGCACATTCTCATGACTTCCTGAGGATGGGTATTCCCAGGCTTAGGTCCTCAAGTTTGATTCAGAATAAGCCATCTTAAAATATTTTACAGAGTCTGGCATCTTTTCATCAACAGTATTTGCTTTTACAGTGCCTTCTCACTGCATCCTCTGGAGGAGAGGAGCCCTGTGTCCTCACAGGAGTCAGAAGGGCAAGTCAGCAGGATACTGGGATGATGGCTCATCTATAAGGGCCTTAATCTCATTCACAAGGGAGGAGTCCCCTGATTTCACTTCCTAAAGGCCCCACCTCTTAATCCTATGACATTGGCCATTAAGTTTCAGCACCAGAATCTTGATAGAAACAAATTCAAACCATAGTCGCCTTAGTCTCTGATTTCTGAGAAACTTGAGCTAAGACAGGTGATGACTGAACTCTGGCCTTTTTCCTTTCCTGTGCCATATTCCTAACTGAAGGGCCTGGAGAGACAGGCTTCTCAACTCTTTAATATGGGTTACTTTCCAACCCGGCTCTGGCATCACATCACATCACAGATAAAGAAAGAAAATCAGTATTGATGACCCTGCAAAGGTGTCTTTTGGAGACTCTGGGCACCTTGAAGACATTTCCCTGTTCTCTCTGAAGTCTGTCACCTATAAAGCTTCATCTATGGATCAAGAGACTTGGCTCCCTGATTCCTCAAGCTGCACATTTCCTTTGCTGCTTTTAAAATTCCTAGCTAGCCAAGTGTCAGTCAGGACATCTTTGAATCCATCTATAGCCCACAAGCCCCATCCCACCCCACCCCTGCCACATTCCTGCTTGGAAATGTCATGCCTTCCTGGACCAAACCAATGGAAACCTCACATGCATTGATTTATGGTTTCTCATAACTTCTGTACTTCTAAACTGTATATAACCAACCTGCAATTCAACCACAGTGGGCACATGCTTTCAGGACCTCCTGGGGACAGTGCCACAGGCCCGGTTCACTTACCTTTGGCTCAGAATGAGCCATCTTAAATATTTTAGTTTGGCATCTTTCGTCAACACAATTCCACAGGACAGAAGTGGACAAGTGGCCTTAGCCTTTTGGCCTAGGTTAAATCCAAAGTCATAAGAGACACTGACCATCCCTATAAGGCTGAGTGGCAGGAGCACAGTCCTTCACATCCGAGGACCCATGTTCAAGTCCCATCTTGGCTCTGCCGTCTCCCCAGCTGTGAGATCTTGAACAGCTCTGTTGAGGCTCATCCTTCGTGTCTTAACAGGGATGACAGCACCACATCAGCAGAAGGCAAGCTAGGACACGCCAGGCTCTTGTTCTCCCTGGAAGCAGTTTAAAAAACAACCTGAGAGGAGCTCTGGAAATGAGTAAACATTTACAGGAACTTAGCAAATGCCCATTCAAGTAAAAGCCCATCCAAGACACAGGAAATGCCTGGCTGTTGGGAGCCAACCACGGAGGCCCACTAAGCGTTAGGGATCAGGAAGGGCCGTTGACCCTGAGACCACTGGGATGTGTTTGGGAGCTGTTGACCCCATTTTTCCCTCCTTTTTCATTTGACACAAGCAACCAGGAAAGGCTCCAGCTGGTTTTAACAGAGGACTCTGAAACCGGAACAAATACAGTTAACTTGGGAGTCTATTGTTTCCATTTTCCACGGTTTATGTTTTTTTGTTTTTAAACAATTTAAGTTTAACTTTGAGTCACATTGAGGAGCCTTAGTACAAGCCGCAGGTTGTGACTTGATGTGATTTAAAAATTTTATAGATATAGGTTTTAGAATATAGTTTACATAGATTAAGAAAATTTAAATAACCATTTTGTTATAAAAGTGTGTTTAGTTTAGTTTGATTTAGGGGGGCCAGTGAAGTTTGAATTAGGTTTGTTGGTGTCAAGTGAGTATAACTATAGCAACAACTGTTTTATAGAAACTAGTTTGAATTAGCATAAAATAGTAAAAGGTAATATATCATTATGTTGGTTTGGGGTATAAACATTAAACGATGTTATATAGCTATAAACAATAAAGGGTACATAAAAACTGGATAAAAACTTCATTTTTTTCATGTTTAAAAAATACATCTGCTTGAGAGTGGGGGTGTCCTATAAACACCTGGACCTGGTCATGTAAAAGGCACATGCTACCTTTTGTGTAACCATAGCAGCAAGAGTTCCTGTGATAATAACTTTACAAAATTTGGGGATAAAAGCCCTGAGATTACACCCATTAAACGGCTTCTGGTCACTTAAACAAGAGTCCAGTCTCTTTCTTTCTCCCCGCTGTCTTTCTCTTTATATCTATCCCTCCAGTTTAAATCGCTGATGCTGCCACACCTACCAACGGACCCCCAATCTCCACAGAGACAAGACCCCCGCATCTGGCATTTCTTCTCTCCCTCACCCTTCCCTGCGTGGGCAGTCCTGGTCTGGAGGAAGTGGCCCCGCCTCCTGCTGTTTCCCTCCAGCCCCAGTGAGCAGAGTCTAGCCTATCTGGGGCTGCTCGAAGGATTAATCTCTGTTTCACTTAGAGCTCAGAATGTGAGAAGCAGATTAACTCAGATCACAGGCTGGGATGTGTTGTAGGGGGCAGCTGGAGCTGCTCTTAGAAGCCACAGGGAAGCCAAGATGCACATCCTGGGGCAGGAGGTGACAAGTGGAGACACAGCAGATCCTCGAGGCACAAGAAGTAGCTGAGTGAGACTCAGACAACTCAGGTAGTTGAAGGGAGCCAGGTACACAGAGAAACATTGATGTCCACATGCAGACTCAGACAAGACACATGCTCAGAAGAGACACAGGGAGACTCTCTGCCTCCGCCATGTGAGGACATGATGTTCCTCCTCCCTGGAGGACGCAACATTCACATTCATTTAAGGTCTCACTACAGAGGCTCTGTACAGTGTCTGACACAGATGCCTCTGCCTCCCCCATGTGAGGACAGTGTTCCTCCTCCCTGGAGGATGCAACGTTCACTCAAGGCCTCACTACAGAGGCTTCTTGCAGTGTCTGATACACCTGCCTTTGCCTCTGCCATGTGAGGACCTAGTGTCTCCCCTTTTCTGAGGATGTGGCATTTAAGGTCCCCTCTTGGAAGCAGAGCTCAGGTCCTTACCAGGCAACCAAACTTGCTGGCACCTCAATTTTGGACTTCCCAGCCTCCTAGTGTCAGGCATTCTGTTGTAGCAGCACATATGGACTCAAGCACCACATTTTTGTGAGTTTTACCTTCTGGACATCTACTAGACACTCACAGTGAATACCAGGAAAAATATCCCCCCATGCTTCTGGAGGGGGAAGAGGAATCAGGTCTGCCTGTGTCATAGAGCTCTGTTTTCTTAGCAAGATCTGCCTTCAGGAGAAACTATCTAGCCATAGCCCAACCTGCTGATTTAACTGAACTAGAGAATGGGAGATGCCCAAACAGCCATCCTGTCCCATCTGCCGGTAGGGGAGGAGAACGAGAGGCCCACATGAAGCCCACACGCAGAGGCAAAACTCACAAAAGCCTGACACCTGCTTGTCTAACTGTGCGGCTGTGGAAAATGTCCCCTCCCCACATCACATTACCAAGTCCTATTCATCACTGTTCTTTTCAGCAAGCACATTCCTTCTGGCTATGAAGGAAAAACTACAAGACACATTAAAAGGTAAAAAACATGGTTTGAGGAGACAGACCAAGCAGAATCACCGTGAGATATGACAGGGATGCTGTAATGATCAGACTGGGGATTTAAAATAACCATGATTAACATGCTCAGGGCTCTAATGAATAAAGTAGGCAGCAGGCAATAAAATGTGGGAAATGCCAGCAGAGAGATGGAAATCTAAGGAAGAGCCAGCAAGCGATCAGAAGCACGTGATGGAAGTGAGGGCCGCCTCCTGTGGGCCTGTTATAGGTTGAGCTCAGTTAAGGAAGGAGCCTCTGATGTTGCAGGAGAAAGTTCCAGACTGAAAGCAAGGAGAAAAACAGTGAAAAGGAAACATAGCAGCACATCCAGGAAGCAGGGGCAACCACACAGGGTGTGAACATGAGTGACTGAAATTCTAAAAGAAAACGGAGATAAAGGAAACAATGACGAGCTAAAGTTAATAATGACTGAGAATTCTCCCAAATTAATGTCTGGCACCAAACCACAGGTTCAGGAAGCTCAGAGAACACGAACTGGATACACCTAGAATAACTACCCCTAGGCATATGATTTTCAAACTACAGAAAATCAAACACACGGGAAAAAACCCTGAAAGAAGCCAAGGGAATGGGGGTGGAGCACCTTACCATTAGATGAACAAACACAAGAATTGCATCTGACTTCTCCTGAGAAACTATGCAAGTCAAAAAAAAAAAAAATACAACCCCTTCCTCCAAAGAAACAGAAAAAGTGAATTAAAATATTTAAATTGTTGCTGGGCTCAGTGGCTCAGCCTGTAATCCCAGAGCTTTGGGAGGTCGAGGTGAGTGGATTGCCTGAGCCCACGGGTTCGAGACCCGCCCATGGGTCGAGACCCACCTGGGCAACTTGATGAGACCGCATCGCTACAATAAATAAAAAATTAGCCAGGCGTGATAGCACGTACCTGTAGTTCCGGCTACTTGAAAGGCTGAGGTAAAAGGATCGCCGGAGCCCAGCAGGTCGAGGCTGCAGTGGCCAGGAGCGGCCACTGCACTCCAGTCTGGGTGACAGAGTGAGACTCCAACTCAAATATATATATATATTTAAATTGTTAAGAGATATTTTAAAAACCCTGAAATTTGGTAAACTATAAAATTATTCTTCAAAAGCAAAGGGTAAATAGAGAGTTTTTCCAACAAAAATTAAGAAAATGTATTGCCAGTAGACCTGTCCTGCAAGAAATATTAAAATAAGTTATTTAAAAGGAAGGGAAATAATATAGGTTAGAAACTCTGCAGTGAGCTCTGATCCCACCACTGTACTCCAGCCTGGACAACAGAGTGAGACACTTGTCTCTAAAATAAAATAAAATAAAAATAAAAAGATAAAAAATAAAAAGAGCATCAGAGAAAGAATAAGTGAAGATAAAACTTTTATTTTTTCTTAATTGATATAACAGATAACTGTTTAAAGACTAGCTATGCATTTGACTGTGTGTGTGTATGCATGCATGTGTGTGTGTGTGTGTGTGTGTGTGTGTGTGTGTAAGAAAAAATGGATGTCTGGAATGATACAAGGAAAAGAACAAGGAAAAAGATGAGAGGAGGCAGTAGAATTATTTTGTTATTGTGAGGTACTGCACTATTCATGAAGTGTTATGGTCATATTTGAAAATGAACTTGCCCTTGTAAATTGCAACCACTAAAAAAAGTGAAGAAACATCAGGTACAATTGATATGCTAAGAAAGGAGAGAAAATGTAAAAGTATAAAATGCTTAGTTAAAACTATAAAAGGCAGAAAAAGACAGAAACAGGAAAAAAAAAAAGACCAACAAACTGGAAACAGTAATACATATGGCACGTATTAATCCAGCTGTATCAGTAGGCCTCTTGAATCTCAATTTTCTAAATGCACCCAATAAGACGTAGAGTGTCGGAGTGAATTTTAAAAAAACCTAAATATATCTTTTCTACAAGAAACTCACTTTAAATGTACAGACACACAGATTTAAATTCAATGGGTAGAGAAAAATATGACATGCTGACACTAACCAAAAGAAAGCGGAAACAGCTCTACTAATCTCAGAGTTGGCTTTAGACCAGAAGTTAGCATGGCTGAAGAGAGGCATCACGAGAGAATGGGCTCAGTTATTTATCCAGGAAAGATCATTCCTCGCCATACCTGCCATTAAAAATAGAGCCAAGATACAGAAGGCAGAAGCTGATGTCCCTCCAAGGGGGAACAGATCAACCTACCCTTAGAGCTGCAGCTTCAACGCCACCCAGAGAAATGAACAGGTCCTGCAGGAGGAAATTCACCAAGGACACGGCTGAACTCAACCTCATCATCAGTCACATGGAATGAATAAACGTCTATAGACAGTTCTAGCCAACAGCGGAATACACATGAAACACCCACCAAGACAGACCCCACGCGAAGTCATAAATGCACCACCCCAAGGGCAGAAGAAAGAAGTCATACAGTATCTGCTGTCACACCAGAAAGGCATTAAGCTAGAAATATAACATGGACAGGTAGTCAGAGAAGCCCAAAATGTTGCAGATTAGACAACACACTATCAAACACAAGGGTCAAAGAAGAGATGTCACGAGGAACTGAAAGTTATTTTGACATAAATGAAAAGACAACTTATCAAAATTGTGGGTAGGCAGTGAATGCAGCTTTGAGAGATTTATACTGTTGAATGCATACATCAGAAAACAAGAAAGACCTAAAATCAATGATCTTGGATTTCAACTTTGGAAATGAGAAAAGAAGCACAAATAAATCCAAAGTATAAGGCAAAAGAAATACTGACAATTAGTATTAGAGCAGAAATCAATGAAATTGAACACACACACACACACACACACACACACACACACACACAAAATAGAGGAAAACCCACAAAACCAAAAGATGGTTCTTTAAAAAGATAAATAAAATCAGTAAGCTTCTAGTCAGGCTAACAAAGAAAAATCTGCCCAACTTTGTTGCAGTTCTGGAAACTCCTATGGGTCATTACACAGGGGAAGCGAGTGGTCCCAGGACCTGGCCAGAAGCTCACATCAAAGTAGGGCTTTCCCAACTATGTCCACTTCAGGGATGAAGCTCAAGTTCTGGAATTCTCTCTCATGCACCCTAAAATTCTGGCAAGTGCCTAACTTCCCTCAGATCTCAAAGACCCCAGATCACACATCAACCATGCCCTTCTTGCAGCTTCAGACTGCTGACCCACAGGGGAAACCCAAAGGCACTCAGGGTGTCCCTGACCCCAGGGGACAGAAATCCTCAGGGCCATTACTGTGACCAGTAAGAACAAGATGCCCCAGACTGGGTTTCTCCACACGGGATGCACTTCCTCTGCAGACCTAGACACTCAGGCAACCCCAGCCTCGACCTGCTTCCCTGAGAGATGGGGCCATTGTGCTTCGACTGCAGGTCTGTAGTAAGCATCAGGTAGGAACATTTCTGAAGCATCTGGGATGTCCCCTTTAGAGCACTGGTATTTGGAAAATGCTAGTTCTCTTCTCCCAGGGGCTGGTGTCAAGACCTCACAACGCCAAACAATATAGGCAGCTCTCAGCCAACTCTGAGGAATCCAGTGTCTGCACAGGAAGAGAGGGAGGGAGAGACGGCCCCACAGGGACGCTCTTAACAACGAAATGCATGCATGTTCATTTGGAAACGCAAGGACAATGGGTGTTATGAAAGGAAGACAAGGAAACAATATGTTTTATGTTACATATGCATTGAGGGAGGAGAAATCATACCTAGGAAGACAAAAATAGCCAAGTATGCAAAACCATCATTACACTAATTTAAGGATTAAACATCTCATATTGGATTTTAAAAAAAGCAAAATCCAATCACACATTGCCTATTTGGGGAACACTCGAAAATAAGGACTAACCATTGAAAATAATGTTACAAACATATACCAGAAGATGTGTGAGGTCTCATATTATTCTTTGAGAAAGTGGAAGACGATGTCATTATGTCAGGGAACGATGAGTCCATTATCGACTTACAGAGCAAGGCACTGCCATCATTAGGCTATGTTCATGTAAAATATATGCTGTAAAAATTAGAAATAATTGTAAGAAGAAATAAATTACTACCTCCTGGGGGTTTTGAAAAATTCCCTCAGGAATGATCAATCAAGCAGGCAAAAATAATTAGACGTGTGGTGGTGCTGACAATAACAAAGTCAGGAGAGACACACGTGTTTTGGTATCACATTGCTGGACACAGAAATGTTCACGTTCACTGGAGCCGAAAGTGAGTCTGCAGCAGGGTCCTGTGCTCTCCAGTCTACGTGGACCCACATACCTTCATCTGTGAGAATGGCCTGTCCACATGGGGTTCTATAGGAGAATCAGGCTTCACAGGGAACAATTTGGGTGAAGAGGTCCTTAATTACACTAAGACAGAGTAGGGCCAGGACTGGCCTTCACCCACCAGATTTTGCAGTCCCCAGCAGAAAAGTCTGTTAGACTAACACAATTTCACCATGAGTCTTGCTTGGAGGATAGTCCCCTGCCCACCCCTCCTGACCCTGCCCACCCTCCTGACCTTCTGCCCACCCCCTC